>NC_079448.1:54899035-54986535 GCF_903798145.1 Danio aesculapii | reverse complement strand
ATAGTATTACAGTATTTATTGTATTACAGTATTTATAGTATTACAGTATTTATAATATTACAGTATTTATTATATTACAGTATTTATAATATTACAGTATTTATTATATTACAGTATTTATTAAATTACAGTATTTATTATATTACAGTATTTATTGTATTACAGTATTTATAATATTACAGTATTAATTGTATTACAGTATTTATTATATTACAGTATTTATAATATTACAGTATTTATTATTACAGTATTTATAATATTACAGTATTTATAATATTACAGTATTTATAATATTAAAGTATTTATCATATTACAGTATTTATAGTATTACAGTATTTATAATATTACAGTATTTATAGTATTACAGTATTTATAGTATTACAGTATTTATTATAGTACAGTATTTATAATATTACAGTATTTATAGTATTACAGTATTTATTATATTACAGTATTTATAATATTACAGTATTTATAGTATTACAGTATTTATTATATTACAGTGTTTATTATATTACAGTATTCATTATATTACAGTATTTATTATATTACAGTATTTATAGTATTACAGTATTTATTATATTACAGTATTTATAATATTACAGTATTTATTATATTACAGTATTTATTATATTACAGTATTTATTATATTACAGTGTTTATTATATTACAGTATTTATAGTATTACAGTATTTATTATATTACAGTATTTATAATATTACAGTATTTATAATATTACAGTATTTATAGTATTACAGTATTTATTATATTACAGTATTTATAATATTACAGTATTCATTATATTACAGTATTTATAGTATTACAGTATTTATAGTATTACAGTATTTATTATTACAGTATTTATAATATTACAGTATTTATAATATTACAGTATTTATAGTATTACAGTATTTATTATATTACAGTATTTATTATATTACAGTATTTATAATATTACAGTATTTATAATATTACAGTATTTATTATATTACAGTATTTATAGTATTACAGTATTTATAGTATTACAGTATTTATAATATTACAGTATTTATAATATTACAGTATTTATAATATTACAGTATTTATAGTATTACAGTATTTATTATATTACAGTGTTTATTATATTACAGTGTTTATTATATTACAGTATTCATTATATTACAGTATTCATTATATTACAGTATTTATAATATTACAGTATTTATAGTATTACAGTATTTATTATATTACAGTATTTATAATATTACAGTATTTATTATATTACAGTATTTATTATATTACAGTATTTATTATATTACAGTATTTATAGTATTACAGTATTTATTATATTACAGTATTTATAATATTACAGTATTTATAATATTACAGTATTTATAGTATTACAGTATTTATTATATTACAGTATTTATAATATTACAGTATTCATTATATTACAGTATTCATTATATTACAGTATTTATAGTATTACAGTATTTATAGTATTACAGTATTTATTATTACAGTATTTATAATATTACAGTATTTATAGTATTACAGTATTTATTATATTACAGTATTTATTATATTACAGTATTTATTATATTACAGTATTTATTATATTACAGTGTTTATTATATTACAGTATTTATAATATTACAGTATTTATAGTATTACAGTATTTATTATATTACAGTATTTATTATATTACAGTATTTATTATATTACAGTATTTATAATATTACAGTATTTATTATTACAGTATTTATAATATTACAGTATTTATAATATTACAGTATTTATTATTACAGTATTTATAATATTACAGTATTTATTATATTACAGTATTTATTATATTACAGTGTTTATTATATTACAGTATTTATAATATTACAGTATTTATAGTATTACAGTATTTATTATATTACAGTATTTATTATATTACAGTATTTATAATATTACAGTATTTATTATTACAGTATTTATAATATTACAGTAGTTATAATATTACAGTGTTTATTATATTACAGTATTTATAATATTACAGTATTTATAGTATTACAGTATTTATTATATTACAGTATTTATTATATTACAGTATTTATTATATTACAGTATTTATTATATTACAGTATTTATTATATTACAGTATTTATAATATTACAGTATTTATTATTACAGTATTTATAATATTACAGTATTTATAATATTACAGTATTTATTGTATTACAGTATTTATAGTATTACAGTATTTATAATATTACAGTATTTATAATATTACAGTATTTATTATTACAGTATTTATAATATTACAGTATTTATAGTATTACAGTATTTATAGTATTACAGTATTTATAGTATTACAGTATTTATTATATTACAGTATTTATAATATTACAGTATTTATTATTACAGTATTTATAATATTACAGTATTTATAGTATTACAGTATTTATAGTATTACAGTATTTATAATATTACAGTATTTATAATATTACAGTATTTATAATATTACAGTATTTATAGTATTACAGTATTTATTATATTACAGTGTTTATTATATTACAGTGTTTATTATATTACAGTATTCATTATATTACAGTTTTCATTATATTACAGTATTTATTATATTACAGTTTTCATTATATTACAGTATTTATTATATTACAGTATTTATTGTTAACATTACGTAATGAAAACATAATCGATTATTGTTCATGTTTACTCTGTACTAATACGAACATGCACAAATTTGCATTTTAACACAATTGTGTTGCAATTATGACCTATTTGAGTGCTGTAAATGCTCAAATGCATAATCTGTTTTGTGAGAAAATAATATATTCCACAGCGTTTTGAACAATTCCTAGCCTTGATGTTTCTTTGCAAACTTTTTGAAAAAAGTGCATGTTTTTTTTTTATTTAATGATATTAATTTTATTTTTTAGCACGCCATCATTAAATCTTCCCTAAATCATGCTTTTCAAAGCCCTCTTCACCAAGAATTTGTTTTTTTCTATAAGTTAATGTTAATTAATGTGTTTACTAACATCAACAATAAACAAAACATTTACAAACATTACAGTATTTATTCGTGTTTGTTAAAGGCAACAATGCAATGCATCAATCAAATGAAAAGCAATGATCAAAAGCAGTTGATTATCATTAGTTCATGTTTACTTTCTACTAATGTTAACAAGCACAATTTTGGATTTACTAAATTTGTGTTGCAATTCTGCCCTATTGATGTGCTTTAAACTCTCAAATGCTTTAAAAATGTCTGATTTATGAGGAAAACATGTTGAAAAACAAATCGACAGCAGTGTGAGCATTTCTTTGCCATTTTGAAAAAGCTTGCATTGTACGTTTTTTTAAATGTATTATTTAGTATAAGACCAACCACCTGTTCTGCAAGTGCTTTACTCCTCATGCACGGGTCGCTTTGTGGTATCCGATCAGTTTTCTGGACTCAGACACAAACCAACCGCATCACCAAACAGCAGAACTGCTCAGCATTTGCTGCTTTGTTCTCAGTATCGATAAAGCAAACGATGAAATCCATACGCCCTTACACCGTTACTGTAAAATGCAAGGTGAGACGCAGGGCCGTATAAATGTTTAATGCGTGTGCCTGGAGGGTGGAGGTCTGGCTGGATGAATGTTGCTGAAGCTGCAGGTGTGGGACCGTGCCGTTGGTTCCCCTGGGCTCTGAGCTCCAGGCCTGTCACCTCTGTTCAGCGTCCCCCAAATCAAGCCACCCTCAGCCCCTGCATGTCACCTGTCCAGGGGGGGATGCGGGGTGACTTTGTCTCCATGATTCTGGGATGACAGCTGGAGTTCTGCTCTTTGTTTTTGCTGCAGGCCGTGGGTTGAAGCAGCATCTCTCAGTAATAATGCAGAAGTGTGGCTCTTCTGTGTCTCAATGACGTCTTGCTGTATTTCTAACCGTCTGACGGGAACTGACAGCTGTGTTTGTCACCAGAAAGAACGGTGGTCTTGGATTGACATAAAGTATGGCTCGTGAGGGATAACATACATCCTGCTGGTTTTATACTGTGGGAAGCTGAAGGGCTATTGTTAAGGATGAAGTACATCCGGGTGGTTGTTATATAGTGCAAATGTGAGGGCCTTTTTGTTGTTGATGAACTACATCCGGGTGGTTGTTATCACAGAATAAAGCCTGACAGGTTTATTAGCAGTGTTTCAGGAGCTTGCAGTTAAGCACAGCACTGTTGTATAAGACTGAAGGGATTTGTTCTGAGAAAACAACCTCATGGATGTAGTCTATCCCACTTGTTACCTTACTATGTGCCATAAAACAAAAACACAAAGCTGACAGAAACTAAAACAGCTGATGGAGTATACACTAACCTGTGCATTATTTAGACACTAGATGGAGCCAAACAGTCAAAAACACAAAGCTGACAGGATGAAAACAGCTGATGGAGTATACACTAACCTGCACATTATTCAGACACTAGATGGTGCCAAACAGTCAAAAACACAAAGCTGACAGGATGAAAACAGCTGATGGAGTATACACTAACCTGCACATTATTCAGACAGTAGAGGGCACCAAACAGTCAAAAACACAAAGCTGACAGGATGAAAACAGCTGATGGAGTATACACTAACCTGAGCATTATTCAGACACAAGATGGCGCCAAACAGTCAGAAACACAAAGCTGACATAAACGAAAACAGCTGATGGAGTATACACTAACCTGAGCATTATTCAAACACAAGATGGTGCCAAACAGTCAAAAAAAACACAAAGCTGACAGGATGAAAACAGCTGATGGAGTATACACTAACCTGAGCATTATTCAGACACTAGATGGTGCCAAACAGTCAAAAACACAAAGCTGACAGAAACAGCTGATGGAGTATACACTAACCTGAGCATTATTCAGACAGTAGATGGTGCCAAACAGTCAAAAACACAAAGCTGACAGACAATCAGCTGATGGAGTATACACTAACCTGCACATTATTCAGACTCTAGATGGTGCCAAACAGTCAAAAACACAAAGCTGACAGAAACTAAAACAGCTGATGGAGTATACACTAACCTGTGCATTATTCAGACAGTAGATGGTGCCAAACAGTCAAAAACACAAAGCTGACAGAAACAGCTGATGGAGTATACACTAACCTGTGCATTATTCAGACACTAGATGGTGCCAAACAGTCAAAAACACAAAGCTGACAGGATGAAAACAGCTGATGGAGTATACACTAGTAGGCCGAGGGTTGAAGCAGCTTCTCTCAGTAATAATGCAGTAGTGTGGTTGTTCTTCGTCTTCAATGACGTCTTTCTGTGTTTTTAGTCATCTGACTGCAACTGACAGCTGTGTTTGTCAGCAGAAAGAAAGGTGGCCTCGGATTGACATGCTTCGTAAGCGATAATGTACATCCTGCTGGTTTGAACCAGAAATATATGGAATATGGTCACTTCACTGGTATTGATTATAATATAATATTTGTATTCGATTTGAAAGGCTATTTGTGGTTTGAAAGACTTCTGTTTACACACACACACACACACACACACACACACACACACACGCATACACACACATTCTACCGTATGTGTTTAAAAGGATTCTCCATAGGCATAATGTATTTTATTCTGTTTAGTATATGGCCTTACTTCACACTCCTAAACCGAACCTCCTGGAAACCTGTGGCAAATTTGTAATGTCAAAAGGCCACAATAAGCTTGATTTTTAAACATTTTGAATTAATAAAGACACACAACATGCCCTCATAAATGACCTAATAAAGTAAGAATATAGGTCACACCCATATTTGGTCATACGACTCATGACTCATACCTAGGGCCAGACAGAATCTGTCAACCCAGGCCCATTCTGAAAACGTAGTCCCGTGGACGTTTCTGGAGACGGCGAAATACTTCCCGGGGGGTACGTATTTTTGCAGTTTTTGTTTTTGCGAATCCACGAGAGCTTGCTGTGTGTGCTTTTTTTTTTTTTTTTTTTTTTTGCATCTCGAACGTCTCTCGCGAGCATTGTTCGTGCCTGCGCTGTTCTTGAATAAACCCACCAGAGGCTGCTGTCAAATGATCATCCGTCTGTCTAACTGACTGATTGATTGACTGGGCGACTGGCCAATCAGCCGACCCACCCTCCTCCTTCCCTAAACCCAACCAGTTTTACCGATTGACCCACCCGCCCACTTGCTTCCCTGAACCCAACCAACAATTTACAAAAGCCGTCCAGAAAAAGGCCCTCGTCTGATTTTTTTTACCACGTTCTCATCCTGTTATGAACTTGTTCACTTTATTTTTTGGATTCAGTTTTTTTCTCACCTGATTTCTGGTACCGCTCTTCCCCGGACTAGAACCCGGTCATCGTCGTCGTGGTCAACTCCTTCCTGCGTCTCAAGTGCGGCGACGCACACGACGAGCTAACTAGACAAACTCCACACGGAGGTAAGCGGTCAGCCGGTAAGTGCGAAAAGTAACGGCGTCACACCGTTTGCTTCAAAAACGAAATGCAGCCATACGTACCTCCGGCTACATAATTCACGGTCTCCAGAAACGTCCACGGGACTACATTTTCAGAATGAGCCTGGGTTGGAATCTGTGGACATTTTTTTGCTGTGCTGTGGATTTTGGGAGAATCAAAACAAAAATCTTTAATTAAAAATAACATTTATTTAATGTTTATTTAATGTTTACAATGCAAATCCAATTTAATCCACTAATCCACATCTCTACGAAAAGACATAAACTATTACTGCACAAACTGTTTTGTAAATAAATGATATAAACATTTTAATATGAGTTAATAATAGCATATCACTGAAATTAATTTTCAGTTTAATTTAAATTTTAAAAACTGAATAAATCTAAATTTACACACATTTACACAATAAATGGACTCAATGATTGGCTAAAAATCTGCTGATTTCTGCATGCAGATTCCATGTGGGCCTAGTTACATCCAACCATTATACAACTACTTGTCCTCATAAACCACTTAAACACACACACACACACACACACACACGCAGACTAGACAAAAACACAATTCGCCTTTGGACAGTTTCTCAGCTAGAAACTTTGATATTACCTCACTCCACAGGAGAGTTTTCAGTCGAGCTGATCTACTTAAACTAAAAACTAATGAATCCGAACAGTCTGCGATGCACAGAATGAAATATATAAATAACAGACAGCAGAGAGAGAGAACGAGAGAGTGAGGAAGAAGAAAGATGTTTGTGTTTGGCTCCCCGGGGCTTTCATGCGATGCTGTGCTTTGGCGGCGCACTGAGATAAAATGCGAGTAACGAGATATCAAACTAAGCCGTCCACCTGTCTGTTCCTCAACGCCTTCATCCACGGCCAAAACGTCCAGGTGCGCGGCTTTTTCTTCAGGACGATTATCAATATGAGCCCTGCTGTACTTCCTGAGCCATATACACTGACCACCAGATCACATCGCAATAAAACAAGTGCTTGTTATTAGGGTAAATGTCTATATAGTGGGCGATGTGGTGGCGCAGTAGGTCACTGGTTTGAGTCTCGGCTGAGTCAGTTGGCATTTCTGTGTGGAGTTTGCATGTTCTCCTCATGTTCACGTGGGTTTCCTCCTGGTGCTCCTCCGGTTTCCCCCACAAGTCCAAACACATGTGGTACAGGTGTATTGGGTAAGCTAAAATTGTCCATAGTGTATGTGTGTGAATACATATACAATGCACGCCTCCCACCAGTGCCGATATACAGCCACATCGCACTGCTACTCGCGTGATATTGCTCATATACATGTGTGTTCTTATAAGTCAAGAACACAGCATTTGTATCTGTACTTAAAAACTGCGTACTGATGTCTGATCATGTTACCGCTTGACAAATGGTGAAGTATTGGTGCTAATAGTTAATACATGATTCATAGTGTGCAGTTTGTGTATTATAAAGTGTAACCAAAGCTTTTACTGCTATTTTGGAAAACTTTCAGTGCTAAGGAGAGCATGTTTTGTTACTGCAGGCCCAGGATATCATTGAAATGAGTCCTGTTGAACACAGATCAGCGCTTATGGCATTTCACGATCCCAGCCAATATATTCTGACAGCAAAATCCCGGTGCTGTTTTTCCCCCGCGTGTCAGCTTGAACATGTAGGTGGTGTGAGAGAGATCTGTCTGCGACTCTCACATTGACTCACATTGACATCTGCCACAGTGTTAGAGTCGAGGCTTCACAGGCTAGCTATGCTAACGCTAGCTGAACAATGCTGGGCGCTGAATGAATGAGCTCATTCATAGCTCCAGACGGTCATATCCGTGCATAATTATTCTCCTACATTGGGAATGGTGTGACTTGGCACCAAAGTTATTATAGTTTTGCCGTGTTTATTTCAATGCTATTTATAAACGTGCTGTGCGTTTCAGTTTTAGTTTGGTTCAATCATGGTTTTTGTTCAACACATGCAGATACTCTTTGGGAAAACGTGCACATTGAGGTTGTCCGAAATGCCAAATGAATATATTATATATTAAATACAAGGTCAATATTATTAGCCCCCTTAAGCAATATTAGTTTTGGATTGTCTCCAGAACAAACCACTGTTATACAATGACTTGCCTAATTACCCTAACTTTACCCTAATTAACCTAGTTAAGCCTTTAAATATCACGTTTAGCTAAATACTAGTGTCTTGAAGAATATCTAGTCTAATATTATGTACTGACATTATGGCAATCCTGTTATAATGTTAATACACATCAGTCAAATACAAACTTTTTTATTATTTTGGATGCGATTAATTCAACCAAGGCTCATTGCAGATATGTACCCAGGTCTACATTTCTGGAAACAGCGGAATACACAACCTGAGGTACATCTGCTCGCAGGTTTTGTATTTGAAAATCCACCAGAGGGCGCTGTGTACACTTTTTGATGATCACAAATTCTCTTGCCCATCCACTTCTCTCATAAATCCACCAGAGGGCGCAGTATAACCTTCAGCCGTCCAGGCCAGCTTGCTGTTGACTTAATGACAGACCAACTGACCCACCCATCCCCTTCCCTAAACCCAACCCATAGTGTTTTCAAAAATTATCTAGAAAAAGAAAAGCCGTCTCTGCCGCGTGATTTCACCATGTTTTTACTCATTTATTTTTTGCTATTGTTTCACCCTCTTGTTTTTCGCCGGACTCAAACCCCGCTGTTGTGGTCAACTCTTCTCCGCGTCTCAAGTCGGCTGACATAGGCAGCCAGCTACTGGGTAAACTTGTAACACCAGGAAAGCCATCCATACAGAGGTACAGTAAAAGTCAGAATTATTAGCCCCCCTGAATTATTAGCCCCCCTGTTTATTTTTTCCCCCAACTTCTATTTAACGGAGAGATTTCTTCAACACATTTCTAATCATAATAGTGTTAATAACTCATCTCTAATAACAGATTTATTTTCTCTTTGTCATGATGACAGTAAATAATATTAGACTAGATACTCTTCAAGACACTTCTATACAGCTTAAATTGACATTTAAAGGCTTAACTAGGGTATTTAGGTTAACTAGGCCGGTTAGGGGAATTAGGCAAGTTATTGTATAATGATGGTTTGTTCTGTAGACAGTCGAAATAAATAACTTAAAGGAGCTAATAATTTTGACCTTAAAATGGTTCATAAAAATTAAAAACTGCTTTTATTCTAGCCGAAATAAAACAAATAAGACTTTCTCCAGAAGAAAAAATATTATCAGACATACTGTGAACATTTCCTTGCTCTGTTAAACATCATTTGGGAAATATTGAAAAAAGAAAAAAAATGTAAAGGCGGGCTAATAATTCTGGCTTACACAGTAAGTGGTCAGCGGTAGTGCTAAAATGAACAGAAGTCATCAGCGGCATCACACCACCCCATAGCATGCTTTTTAAAGACAAAATGCAGCCATACGTACTTCTGGCTACATAATTCACGCTCTCCAGAAATGTAGACAGGGGTACGTATCCACAATGAGCCTATGTTGCGTTAATTATTTGACAGCACTTGTTTATATAGTAAACTTGTATAGTAAGTTTGTAAAAGCACATCTACAGGTCAGATTTAATACCACATAATGAATTATGTAAAATATTGTTTTTCTTTGCTATTAATTATCTTACTCCAGTTAGCTTTTCAGGGACTGTTGTTAGTTTAGTTGATCTTATTTCAGTTTACCTTTCGTCTTAGTTTTGGTTTACTAAAATTAGCTAATCTGGCACTCTGCGCACATTTAAACAGCATTTGCATTGCTGATCCTGTATTTTAGTGCTAATAATGATTTCAATTACTTTCTCAGCGACTGATGTTAGTTCAGTTTTAGTTTCACTTCATGTGAATTTTTAATCTTATTTAAGTTAACAAAAATGTATTTGACCTTTAGTTTTAGTTTTGATTTACTAAAATAACACATTTGCACACATTTAAGAGGTGTTTGCATTGTTGAGACAGTATTCATTTTTGCTAATTGTTACAATCTTAAAGATGGTGAGTCCAGGGGAAGGAGAGTACCATTAATTTTGAGTGAAACACATAAGCAAACACACAATATCGGCAAGTAAGGGACAAAATACCAAGACTAACTAAATGCAATAAAGCGAGTTTATTTACAAAGATAGTGATAATAATAAGTGCAAAATATGTATATAGAAGGAACAATATTTACAAGAATATATTGAAAATTACAGAAAACAAATGGGACACACAATGTTTGATCCGATAGATAGGAGAATTGGAGGGATGAGATGCAGCCGGCGTCCAAACAATATTCAATTCAATTCCCCTTTATTTGTATAGCGCTTATACAATGTAGATTGTGTCAAAGCAGCTTCACATAAAAGGTCACAGTAAATAGGAACAGTGTAGTTCAGTTTGTAGTGTTTAAGTTTAGTTCAGTTGAGCTTAGTTCAGTGTGGTTTAATAATCACTACTGAGAGTGCAAACACTGAAGAGCAAATATAAGGATGTGCAGCTCTACCGATCCCAAACCATGCAAGCCAGTGGCGACAGCGGAGAGGGAAAAAACTTCACTAATTGGCGAAAGTGAAGAGAAAAAACCTTGAGAGAAACCAGGCTCAGTTGGGCACGACCATTTTAATTTCTCCGCTGGCCAAACGTCTTGTGCAGAGCTGCAGTCTCAGCGGCGGAGGCTGGAAGCTGGCCTCAGCAAAGACTCGTCTGTCTCTGGAGCGTCACAGGAATCAGTCTCATGTTCTCCACTCTTCCATGACCACAACAGTAGCTGCTCAGGATACGGCCTGGTCCAGGATATGGAAACCTTGGGATCATCTCGTCGTTGGTCTTGGATCGAATCAGATAATAGAAACAAATAAAACAAAACAAGCTATTCTATTGGCCTATCCTCTACCCTATATCCAAAAGAAACATATATCAGTTATTGAAAAGAAAATCTTCGCATCTATTGCGCACTACCTAACCTACTCTAATATAAGAGAAAAACAAAAGTACAGCAGGTAGAGCACGCCTATTACCTAGTGTGTCTAACAACAGTGATATTTAAAGCCTACGTGTGCACAATGGATGTGGCGCAACATTCTTACCTGTCCCACTCTCCAAACTCAGATGTGCATAACTGATGGTAGACAAATGGAGTATAGACAAATAACAGCGGACATATACCAGACTGTAACACCCTCTGAAAACGGATTGCAAATTCACTGACACACACAACACAGAAATTAAAGTGTCCCAGGCCTCGCGAGTAGCGTCCTGTCACCACTTTTATGCCACGGTGGCAGTGGCTGGATTGGAGACCGTGTGATGACATCAGAGGGGGGACACGGTAAACGGCTGGGTAGCGGTAGCCAATCAGAGTCACTGTATGGATAAAAGCCGAAGACAGAGCGAGCGCGAAATAGAGCGAGCGACAGATATACTAGCGAAAGGAAAAATAATAATAATCACTCAACACAGGAATGTAACTCTAATAATGATCTTATTTCAGTTAATTTTTCAGTGACTGATGTTAGTTTAATTATGTATTTTGTTTATTGTGAATGTTTAATCTTATTTAAGACCATGAATATGTATTTTGACCATTAGTTTTAGTCGTAGTTTTAGTTTTGGTTTACTAAAATAAGCTAGCTTGTGACTGCACACATTTGAGGGGTGTTTGTATTGTTGACCCTGTATTTTTATTGCTAATAATGATCTTATTTCAGTTAGTTTTTCAGTGACTGGTGTTAGTTTAAAGAGCCCATATTATACATGAAATAGGGTCATATTTAGGTTGTAAGGGTCTCCAACAACAGTCTAATATGCATGCAAGGTCAAAAAACACTTTGATGGTCTTATAATCTGCATTTATTTTTACCTAATTATCCCAGCGACTCCCATATGAATCGTTCAGCGATTCATTTGTTCCCAAACCCCTCCTCAGCGCGAAGCTAATCTGCGCTGATTGGACCGATGACAGCCTGCTGCGATTGGTCGACAACACTGACAGGCTTCAGCACGAGGCAGAGTGAAATGCCCAGCTGCTAATCAACAATATAAAAGTAGTCACAGTGCATACACGCTTCATAGTGGATTTTGGCTGCCAGTGGGTGAATGTAAACAGACGATGGACTAGAAAATACTGACGACGAACTATTTTATTGAGCAAAAAGTCCAAGAACTGGCGAGGAGGTCACAGTCTTCTTGCTCTTTTCACACACACACACACACACACACACACACACAGGGCCTGCGCGTCCATAGAGGACCGGCTGAATAGAGAGGGCGCGGCGCTCAGTTATATCCGCGAATACCCGTGCGTTACACACACGAGGAGACACACACACACACACACACACACAGGGCCGGCGCGTCCATAGAGGAGCGGCGCTCAGTTATATCCGCGAATACCCGTGCGTTACACACACGAGGAGACACAGACACACACACACACAGGGCCGGCGCGTCAATAGAGGAGCGGCGCTCAGTTATATCCGCGAATACCCGTGCGTTACACACACGAGGAGACACAGACACATACACACACACAGGGCCGGCGCGTCCATAGAGGAGCGGCGCTCAGTTATATCCGCGAATACCCGTGCGTTACACACACGAGGAGACACAGACACACACACACACACAGGGCCGGCGCGTCCATAGAGGAGCGGCGCTCAGTTATATCCGCGAATACCCGTGCGTTACACACACGAGGAGACAATAATATTGAGCTGAAATATTTTGAAACTTGACCGTTGCATGTGTGTAAACAGCTGACGATCCGTAATCAAAGCGGCACGCGTCGCGTTTTCAACGTGGCTTTACACGCGATATGGGAATATAAAGAGTTAACCTGATACAGCACACGCAGTTACAAGTAACAAAGCACAACTAAATACATAATTTGCTAGATAGAGTAAACGAGGCAATAATTTTAATCGCACGTACTTACACTGGTGAAATGGGGGTAGAAACTGATTCATGATGCACTGATCCATCAGTCTTTACTGATCCTTCCTTTAACAAACTGAAGAAGTCTTCTTTGAAAGCATATAGTTTTCATAAGCACTCAGAACTGCTCAGGGCTGGGCTATATTGCTGATGTTTCATCTTTGATTAGACTGTCCATAATATCCATCTGCACAGCGTGACTTCATTCGACCAGTGTCTGTGTGTGTCTCTGTGTGTGTGAAAGACTTTTTTTCTGTTAGTGGGCGGGGCCGCAGGTTTCAAATCTCCCGGGTTTGCGCGCCCAACTACTTGTGTTTCGTAGCTGCGTCATCGCGAAACACCTAATGACTCGTTATCAAGACAACTCGTTTGAAGCACTATGAGTCGACTCTTTTATAGATGAATCAATAGTTTTAAACACTGTACACTTACAGATTTAAGCCTTAGCTGGATATTTCACTTCACTTAGAGCTATGTTACACACTACAGGGAAGGGCATTTTCAAAAACCCATAATATGGGCTCTTTAATTTTAGTGGTCCCTTATTGTGAATTTTTAATCAAATTTCACTTAACAAAAGTATAATTTGACCATTAGTGTTTGTTTTAGTTTAATAAAATAAGCTAGCTTGGCACCCTGCGCACATTTGAGGGGTGTTTGCATTGTTGATCCCGTCAGGTCCAGCAAACGCATCCTGTTTACTGACTGACATTTCCTGACACAACAGAGGAGAGGCCGGGATTAAAGCCTGTCCGCTCCGGGGAGAAAAAAAAACATCCTTCATCTGCATAATACAATCAAGATATCAGTCAACACGCACACACACACACACACACACACTTAGGCTTTCTGACCCTTGAATAAAACATTTCAATCCTGCATATGTTGAGGATTCTCAGTTGAGATGCTCGTGTGAAAATGTGTGTATGTGGAATTGTTATACAAGGAACCTAGAATTATTGACTTATAGATACGGGGCAGCACGGTGGCGCAGTGGGTATCGCTGTCGCCTCACAGCAAGAAGGTCGCTGGTTCGAGCCTCGGCTGGGTCAGTTGGCATTTCTGTGTGGAGTTTGCATGTTCTCCCCGTGTTGGCATGGCGTGGGTGCTCCGGTTTCCCCCACAAGTCCAAACACATGCGCTATAGGGGATTTGGGTAAGCTAAACTGTCCATAGTGTATGTGTTTGCATGAGAGTGTATGGGTGTTTCCCAGTGATGGGTTGCAGCTGGAAGGGCATCCGCTGTGTGAACATATGCTGGATAAGTTGGTGGTTCATTCCACTGTGGCGACCCCAGATTGATAAAGGAACTAAGCCGAAAAGAAAATGAATGACTGAATGAATGACTTATTCAGCTGTAATAAGCACGATGAGCATTGATGAGATGAATTGATAGAGAATATGATTTCATTACGTAATGATGCAATAACAATACATTAGGTTAAACACACACACTGACAGAGTTGAAGACAAATTATTAGCCAACATTTCAATTATTTCCCAAGCAATGTTTAAAAGAGTGCTGCTCAGTGGTTAGCACTGTCACCTCACAGCAAGAAGGTTCGAGTGCCGGCTGGGTCAGTTGGCATTTCTGTGTGGAGTTTGCATGTTCTCCGTGGGTTTCCTCCGGGCCCTGGTTTCCCCCACAGTCCAAACACATGTGCTATAGGGGAATTGATGAACTAAATTGGCCGTAGTGTGTGTGTGTGTATGAGTGTTTTCCAGTGATGGGTTGCAGCTGGAAGTGCATACGCTGTGTAAAACATATGCTGGAATAGTTGGCAATTCATTGCGCTGTGGTGACCCCTCATGAACAAAGGGACTAAGCCAGAGGAAAATGAATGAATGAATATCTCTCTCAATTGGAATCAATTCATTTCAAAAAGAGTTTTATTGGCATGACTTGTCAAGTATTGCCAAAGGATTTCTGATCACATGAACAATGATTACACACAACGAATTAATAAGATAATGAAAAAGAAAAATATATATATATTTTACAATTTCTGTTTAACAGAAAGATATTTCAGCACATTTCTGCACATAATAGTTTTAATAACTCATCTCTAATAACTGATTTATTTTCTCTTCACCATGATGACAGTAAATAATATTAGACTAGATATTCTTCAAGACACTTCTATACAGCTTAAAGTGACATTTAAAGGCTTAACTAGGTTAATTAGGGTAAAGTTAGGGTATTCATACATGCAAGTGTACATATAAATATAATAATTTATGGGATATTTTTAAATTACTAGTAGATTAAAGTTCAAATTAAAGGCTTAACTACTGTAGGTTAACTATACAAATTATGGTAATTAGGCAAGTCATTGTATAACAGTGGTTTGTTCTGTAGACAATCCAAAACTAATATTGCTTAAGGGTCTAATAATATTGACCTTAAAATGGTTTAAAATAATTAAAACCTTCTTTTATTCTAGCCGAAATTAAACAAAAGACTTTCTCCAGAAGAAACAATATTAGAGGAAATACTGTGAAATTTTTTTTTATTCATAAACATCATTTGATAAATGTTTGGGGAAAAAAAATCACAGGATGGTGAATAATTTTGACAGTCACTCCCACTAGCCACTTTGGCTGGTTGAAAATAATTTTTAAATTGCCGTTTTCTTAAAAGCAGGGTTCTGCTATAAGAGTGATCCAATATTCTTGCAAATGTGATCTTAGAATCAAGAAGCAGCCCGACTAACAAAAATAATTGTGCTCGCGAGGCCAAAAGAAAGCAGATGAGTACCAAATGAGAGGATGATCACTCGATCAACAGCTGATGTGATGCGTGCGACTGTTTAAAACGCGTGCGCGCTCCTGTTTCCTTGCGTGAAGCAACCGTGCCTGGAACACAACTGTGATCGGCTCTCGTTCAAATAGATTAAATGTTATACTAATGCACCCACAGTCTTGCTGCCTTCAAAAGCTCCAAATTTGTCTTTTTGTAAGCAGCACCGGTTGCTTTCGCTTTGAACAGATTACTAATTGGCCTTAACCGAGTGTGTGTGTGTGATCATCCTTCTATTATCACACATGGTATGTTTTTCTCCTGCTTTCTTTTGCTTACGGTTATTTTTGTATATCTTTTTTTTACAATTACATTGCTTTAATATGAGATTAACTCTATATTTACGTGTAGTTAACTGGTGATCTGAGAGACCTTTAGCGAGGACAGATTACTGTGCATATTTTTAATACATGACAATAGGTATTTTTAAAAGTCTATTGTTTTTTTAAAGAAATGCTTTGTTAAAAAGTATAGTATACAGCTATATTTAGCTTCTTTTGACACATTTAAACTTTGTGGCTAATAAATAATTATTATTTAGTGTGGTCAGAGATAAAGTTGGTAAATCTTTAATGTGAAATAAAAACTAATTTCAGTATAACACTATGAAACCATGACCAATTAGCTCATACATGACACACAAAAAGTGAAATGAATGAGGAGGCATGTGGACATAACACGAAATCTAAATCAAGTATTTTAGCATGTCAAAGTCATATTTATGCATATAAAAATATTTTCCTGTTAACAAAATTGTGGCTAATGAAAATGCAGAGTGGCTAGTAACGTTGGAAAACTACTAGCCGCTGTGGCTGGTGATCAAATGAGTTGATGTCAAGCCCTGTGTGTCATGACCCGTCTTCAGAGAAGCAGAAATCATTTGCTGGAGAGCTTGGAGAGAGACAGAAAACGCAGAGATATGATATCTATATCTATATATATATATATATATATATATATATATATATTTCAAGAGTTCACACTTAGCTGATAATCAATAAAGCGTATTTGGCATGCTGTCCCGGGAGAGAGCCCTGAGCTCGTAATATCCTCGAGCCCGGGGCTCCCTCCCGTTAGAAGGGCGAGAGGGGAGTTCGAGCTCAGGTAGATCTCGAGAACTCCCCTGCTTGTCGCCGCGTGAGAAGTGTAAACTAGGATTGTTTTCGGTGACAGATTGGTTTAATCTATTGCTATGGTATATGTTTTTTGGACGGTGGCAGGAAACCGGGGGACCCGGAGGAAACCCAGGCGAACACGGGGAGAACATGTAAACTCCGCACAGAAACACCAACCAGCCCAATAGGAGGTTGGACCAGCGGTGTTCTTGCTGTGAGGCAACAGTGCTAGCCACTGGGCCATCGTGTCGCCCTATCGGAAAAAAGGGGGAGGAAGTAGGGGTGGAAGGAGGGGGAAGCTTCAAGACGAAGATAACTGGAGTGTAAAACTCTGGTTATTTATAATGCTTCCGTAATCATCTAATGGGTCAGATTAAGGAGCTAATGAGGAGCCAGCCGTGTTGATCATAAGCGCGTGATCCTCTCGAAATTAGTAAATAAACCACACATATATATATACATATACATGATATATATATATATATATATATATATATATATATATATATATATATATATATATATATATATATATATATATATATATATATATATATATATATATATATATATCATATCTCTGCGTTTTCTGTCTCTCTCCAAGCTCTCCAGCAAATGATTTCTGCTTCTGTGAAGACAGGTCATGTTTTGACAAAACACTGCCGCGGATTGCAGCCGTCTTCGTGTCATTCCCGATTCACGGTGCGAGATTTGCCCAGATTGCCCACCAGCTGGGAAGAGATGGCATGGCATTATGTGTTTCTGCACAGCCTCATATTGCTTCAATGCCTCCACTCCAGTTTTTGTGGCAATCAAAGCAATCTGTGACACTTCCTCCTGCTTTCTTTAAGGAGGCCTGTATTAGATCATCATTCTGAAGCTCGCAGCAAGAGGAACGCTGCTCAGTTCGTTTGTTTTCTCATCAATCCTGGCCTGTGGCACCTTTGTAGTTGATTCCACGCTTGTTTAAACATGTTTGTCAGATATTCAGAAGCTGCAAATGAAGGTTTGATTCAAGTGTTAATTGGCTCCAGACACAGATTGGCTGGCGCTGTTTGCATCTCTGGTAAGCGTCATCATTACTGTCCCGTGGGGCTTCGCGAAGACTGTCGCACTTTGAATATGTTGTTTTTATATTTAAATGAAACACAAGGGTAAGCAAATTCCTCCCTATAAAAGCAGCCCTTTTGCTTAATCACACTAGGAAATCTTATTTTTTTGATACGGGTGGCAGTCTATTTGTAGCGTGAGTTTTTGTAGACTGTCAGGTAAGATTTCGTTCGTTCATTCATTCATTCATTCATTCATTCATTCATTCATTCATTCATTCATTCATTCATTCATTCATTCATTTATCATGCGTCCATTCCAAACCCTCTCTGTGTTTTATTTTATTTTATTTTATTTTTTAAATTAAAATATTTTCTGCTATTCCATCCATCCATCCATCCATCCATCCATCCATCCATCATCCTTCCATTCTGCTATTCCATCCATCCATCCGTCCGTCCATCCATCCATCCATTCTGCTATTCCCTCCATCCATCTGTTTGTGTCCATCTGTCCTGCTATTCCGTCCATCCATCCGTCCTGCTATTCCATCCATCCATTCATTCTGCTATTTCATCCATTCATCCATTCTGCTATTCCATCCATCCATCATCCTTTCGTTCTGCTATTCCATTCGTCCTTCTGTTCGTGTCTGTCTGTTTGTGCTATTCCATCCATCCATCCATCCATCCATCCATCCATCCATCCGTCCATCCATCCATCCATCCATCTATCTATCCATTCACATCCGTTCATCTATCCATCCATCCATTTGTCTATCCATCATCCTTCTATTCAGCTATTCCATCCATTCATCATCCTTCCATTCTGCTATTCCATCCATCCGTTTGTCCATCCATCCATCCATCGATCCATCCATCCATCCATCCATCCATCAATCCATCATCCTTCTATTCTGCTATTCATTTCATCCATCCGTTTGTGTCCATCTGTCCTGCTATTCCGTCCTGCTATTCCATCCATCCATCCGTTCATGTCCGTCTGTTCTGCATTTCTATCCATCCATCCATCTATCCATCCTGCTATTCCATCCATACATCATCCTTCCATCCTGCTATTCCATCCATACATCATCCTTCCATTCTGCTATTCCATCCGTCCATCCGTCTTGTCCGTCTGTTCTGCATTTCCATCCATCCATCCATCTATCCATCTATCCATCCTGCAATTCCATCCATACATCATCCTTCCATTCTGCTATTACATCCATCCATCCATTCATCAATCCATCTGTTAATCCATCAATTCTGCTATTTCATCCATCCATCCATCCATACATCATCTTTCCATTCTGCTATTACATCCATCCATTCATCAATCAATCCATTAATCCATCCATTCTGCTATTCTATCCATCCATCCGTTCGTGTGTCCATCTGTCCTGCTATTCCGTCCATCCATCCATCCATCCATCCATCCATCCATCCATCCATTCTGCTATTCCATCCATCCATCATCCTTCCATTCTGCTATTCCATCCGTCCGTCCGTTCGTGTGCGTCTGTACTGCTGTTCCATCCATCCATCCATCCATCCATCCAGCTATTCCATCCATCCTTCCATCATGCTATTCCTTCCATCCATCTGTACTTCCTGCTATTCCATCAATCAATCTATCCATCCTGCTGTTTCATCCTGCTATTCCTTCCATCCATCCATCCGTTCTGCTATTCCATCCGTCTGTCCATCTGTCCTGCTATTCCTTCCATCCGTCCATCCATCCATTCATCCCTCCTGCTATTCTTTCCATCCGTCCATCCATCCATTCATCCCTCTTGCTATTCGTTCCATCCATCCATCTGTCCATCCATCCGTTCATCCCTCCTGCTATTCTTTCCATCCGTCCATCCATCCATTCAGCCCTCATGCTATTCCATCCATCCATCCATCCATCCATCAGACCGTTCATCCATCCAGCCATGTTGCTATTCCTTCCATCCGTCCATCCATCCATCCTGCTATTCCTTCCATCCGTCCATTCATCCCTCCCGCTATTCCCTCCATCTGTCCATACGTCTATTTATACCTCCTGCTATTCCTTCCAACCGTCTATCCATCTGTCCATCCGTCCATATAGCTATTCCTTCTATCCGTCCATCTGTCCATTCATCCCACTTGCTAATCCATCCTGCTATTCCATCCATTCATCCATCCACCCATGCGATCCATAGTTTTGAATATGAATAAATTCTTTGAATATGTAGTTTTTTATTTAAATGAAACACAAGGGTAAGCAAATTCCTCCCTATAAACGCAGCCCTTATCCTTAATCACACTAGGAAATCTTATTTTTGATACTGGTGGCAGTCTATTTGTAGCATGTGTTTTGTAGACTGCTAGGTAAGATTTCTTTCCCTGCTCTCTCCAAAAATAGTGCGCTTTTGACTGCGAGCTCTTTTGTAGATTGAGCAGAATTCAGTTTGCTTGCTCAACGATGTGGGAGAGGATTTATTTATTTTAGGAGTTTTGTTTTGCATTATTTCATATTCAATCATCATCCTCACCACCTCAGATCCAGGCTCACGTATGTCCGATTCCAGCAATTCTCCCTCTCAAACTGCTTTCCAATATATCCGATCCATCAGAGCATGACAAACAACCATGGAAATGGGTTATTAGTTGTGCATGGCTTAGAGAGTTTCTAAATACTAAGTGTTATTGTGAAGATAAACTGGTCTGGCTGAAGAGATGCACTGTAAAACCGATGCGTGATGTTGAATGTGAAGAAGTGCGTTGATTATTCTGTTATTGCGCTACACGTATCTCTATTAAAGCACTATTTGAACAATTGAACAGATTGTATTGGGTGTGAAGAGAAGAAAAAAAAAAGCAATTTTCTAGTCTTTTCTCCTCAACAATCGTTTTCCATCTGATAAATAGAAAGTATTGTGGGGAAAGTGGTCTCCTGAATGGCCTTCTTGATTAAACTGTTTCAGAGGTTTTTGTGCTCCTGCTCTATAATGTATTAGTGAAGCAATGCATTGAGCTTCCTTTAGAGGGAGCAGTTTCACTGACTTGTGGCATTCAGTTAGTCTGCTCTGGAGAAATGACGTTTATCATTTTTATCAAAAAGGTTCATCACTACAGGTCTCGGAGAAACCAAACTATGAGACCTACACTGATCGGCCACTTTATTAGGCACACCTGTCCAACTGCTCATTAACGCAAATTTTAAGTCACCCAATCACATGGCTGCAACTCAATGCATTTAGGCATGGTCAAGACGATCTGCTGCAGTTCAAAGAGAGCATCAGAATGGGGAAGAAAGGGGATTTAAGTGACTTTGAATGTAGCATGGTGGTTAGTGCCAGACAGGCTGGTCTGAGTATTTCAGAAACTGCTAGTCTGCTGAGATTTTCACGCACAGCCATCTCTAGGGTTTACAGAGAATGGTCCGACAAAGAGGAAATATCCAGTGAGTGGCAGTTCTGTGGGCGCAAATGCCTTGTTGATGTCAGAGGAGAATGGCCAGACTGGTTCCAGCTGATAGAAAGGCAACAGTAACTCAAATAAGCACTCGTTGCTACCGAGGTCTGCAGAAGAGCATCTCTGAACACACAACACGTCCAACCTTGAGGCGGATGGGCTACAGCAGCAGAAGACCACACCGGGTGCCGCTCCTGTCAGTTAAGAACAGGAAACTGAGGCTACAATTCACACAGGCTCACCAAAACTGGACAATAGAAGATTGGAGAAACGTTGCCTGGTCTGATGAGTCTCCATTTCTGCTGACACATTCGGATGGTCCGGTCAGAATTTGGCATCAACAAATGGTGTAATGGTGTGGGGGAGATTTTCTTGGCACACTTTGGGTCCATTTGTACCAATTGAGCATGGTGTCAACACCACAGCCTACCCGAGTATTGTTGCTGACCATGTCCATCTCTTTATGACCACACTGTACCCATCTTCTGATGGCTACTTCTAGCAGGATAAAGCGCCATGTCATAATGCGCTAATAATCTCAGACTGGTTTCTTGAACATGACAATGAGTTCACTTTACTCATCCATCCGTCTGTCCTGCTAGTCCATCTGTCCATACTGCTAGTCCATCTGTCTTTCCATTTGTCTATTCTGCTGTTCCATTCATCCATTCATTCTGCTGTTCTATCCATCCATCCATCTGTCCATCCATCCATCCATCATTCTGTCCATTCTGCTGTTCCATCCATCCATCCATCCATCCATCCATTCTGTTGTTCCATCCATCCATCCATCCATCATTCTGTCCATTTTGTTGTTCCTTCCATCCATCCATCCATTCTGCTGTTCCATCCATCCATCCATTCTGCTGTTCCATCCATCCACCCATCCAACCAACCACCCACCCACCCACCCACCCATCCTTTCATCCTTCTAGCCATCCTTTCATCCATCCATCCTGCTTTTCCATCCATCCATCCATCATTCTGTCCATTCTGCTGTTCCATCCATCCATCCATCCGTCCATTCTGCTGTTCTATCCATCCATCCATCCATCCATCCATCCATCCATCCATCCATCTATCATTCTGTCCATTCTGCTGTTCCATCCATCCATCCATCCATCCGTCCATCCATCATTCTGTCCATTCTGTTGTTCCTTCCATCCATCCATCCATTCTGCTGTTCCATCCATCCATCCATTTTGCTGTTCCATCCATCCATCCACCCATCCAACCAACCACCCACCCACCCATCCTTCCATCCTTCTAGCCATCCTTTCATCCATCCATCCTGCTTTTCCATCCATCCATTCTGCAATTCCATCCATCCTTCCGTTCATTCTTATTCCATCCATCCTTATTTTTCCATCCATCCATCCATCAATCCACCTTGACCTATACCATGGGTTTATTGTCTGTAACCATTGCTATACTATTTTAAGGCCATGTTGACAGAAAAATTCTACTCTATAAGCACCACTGCAAACCATAATATAACTCTTCTACAACTGAGCATTGAGCAAATATGCTTTAAGCACAGAAACAAACACAACTACATTTATTCCAATCATTTCCAATCCAGTCTTACAGAGTGTTCACCGGGAGGACTGGATTTAATATTCAGAGAGAGAGAGAGAGAAATGCACCGTCCCGAAGGTGTTTAATAAAAATGATTCTGCTTTGCACACAGTGTAGTTTAATAAAGTACAGTAATTGACTGTTTCCAAGTGTATCTGCTAACAGTGCAAAGTTCTGTGCTACAAGGTCATGTTTTATGAGTGTTTCAGCACAGCCTTCAAATAATCATTGTTGGTGTCAAACACACATGCACACATTCCCGTCTGTTAACCTAAGCCCATTGGGCTGTCAGCACGCGTCAGTCTGGTAAATCCTGTTCAATTCTATAAGCTGTGCAACTTTGAAACTTAGTTTGCTGCTCTCCAGGGTCACACATAACAAGCCTCGTCTCCGTCCTAATGTGAAATAACAAGACGGCAACCAATCAATGTGCTGCAAAAAATCATTAATAATAATCACAGGATTTATTGGCATTTGTAGGATGAAACAAACCCCAAGTGTGCCGTTGCAGCGACCGCAATCATTTTAATTCATAGAGCAGATAGATTTATTTGTGACCCTAAATGACAAGATCTGCAAGAATATGACATGATTGTATTGAGAAGTGATAAGAGTCCAGTCATTCTGCAGTAAAATGTTTTAGGAAAATCTAGAGGAGAAATATTTCACATTAATATATAGATACAGTGGGGCGTGACGCTGGCGCAGTGGGTAGCATGATCACCTCACAGTAAGAAGGTCACTGGTTTGAGCCCCGGCTGGGTCAGTTGGCATTTCTGTGTGGAGTTTGCATGTTCTCACTGTGTTGGCGTGGGTTTCCCCCACAGTCCAAACACATGCACTGTAGGGGAATTGAATAAGCTAAATTGGCTGTAGTGTATGAGTGTGTATGGGTGTTTCCCAGTGTTGGGTTGCAGCTGGAACATATGCTGGATAAGTTGGCGGTTCATTCCGCCGTAGCAACCCTTGATTGATAAAGAGATGAAGCCGAAAAGAAAATGATTGAATGAATATAGATACGGTTCTGGAGAATTGTTATAATTTTTATCTATAAAAACCTAAATAATATTCATATATTTTAAAAAAATTAAACTGCTAATGTTAGTATTATTATTAAGTTGAATTCTAGAATCTTTCAATATAACTAATAAAATACCCTACCTGACAAAAGTTTTGTCGCCTATCCAAGTTTTAGAAACAGCAAATAATAACTTGACTTGTAGTTGATCATTTGCTATCAGAAGTGGCTTATATGAAAGGTAAAGGCCTCTAGATTACGCTTATTTGACCACAATAAAATCTGATCATGTCTTGATTATTAATGATTTCATTAGGACAGTAAGGTCTGACTCTGTTTAGACTAAAGTCTGGTCAGTGAACCTTCAATAATGTCCAGTATAGAATATGTGCTCATGCTGCAGTGGAAACAGAATGAATATTGTGTCTGACTCCATCATGAGCTTGGAGGACTGCATCCATACATCTCTGCAATGACTCAAATCACTGATTAATAAAGTCATCTGGAATGGCAAAGAAAGCCTTCTTGCAGGACCCCCAGAGTTCATCAAGACTCTTTGTGTTCATCTTCAACGCCTCCTCCTTCATCTTACCCCAGACATGCTCAATAATGTTCATGTCTGGTGACTGGGCTGGCCAATCCTGGAGCACCTTGACCTTCTTTGCTTTCAGGAGCTTTGATGTGGAGGCTGAAGTATGAGAAGGAGCGCTATCCTGCTGGAGAATTTGCCCTCTCCTGTGGTTTGTAATGTAATGGGCAGCACAAATGTCTTGATACCTCAGGCTGTTGATGTTGATCATCCACTCTGCAGATCTCTCGCACGCCCCCATACTGAATGTAACCCCAAACCATGATTTCTCCTTCACCAAACTTGACTGATTTCTATTGGAATCTTGGCTCCATGTGGGTTTCAATAGGTCTTTTATAGATGATTCATCTGAAAAATCACCTTCTGCTCAAGTTATTATTTGTTGCTCTTACAACTGGAATCCACCACAAGACTTCTGTCAGTGTATTATGTACTGTCATCATGTCAAAGAGAGAGCAAAAATAAGCTATTAGAAATTAGTTCTTAAAACTATTGTTTAAAGGTGCCATGTATTGCATTGGGTTAATAATTCAGATTGTTTTCTGATATCTGCATAGTAGGTTTATGGGTTCAGTAAGTGAAGAAAATCTCCAGAAGCGGTTTTATACGCTCATTTATTACTCCATAAAATAACCAGTACAATCAGAAGGTCTATAATTGACCATATATGAATTGTGTCATGAATATTAATGAGCTCCGCTCACATGCAGTTCTCTCTCTCACATAGACACACACACACACACACACACACACACACACACAGACTGCATGTTGTACACTGAACATGGACAAATATAAACCCAATTATTTATTCGTTAATTTTCCTTCGGCTTAGTCCCTTTTTTCATCAGGGGGTCACCACAGGGGAATGAACCGCCAACTTATCCAGCATATGGTTTACACAGCGGATGCCCTTCCAGCTGCAACCCAGTAATGGGAAACACTCATTCACACACACACTCATACTCTTCGGCCAATTTAGATAATCAGTTCTCATGTGTTTGGACTGTGAGGGAACCAGAGCACTCAGAGGAGACCCACGCCAACACAGGGAGAAACATGCAAACTCCACACAGAAATGCCAACTGGCCCAGCCAGGACTCGAACCAGTGACCTTCTTGCTGTGAGGACACAGTGCTGAACACTAAACCACCATGTCACCCTAAACCCAATCGGAGTAACGATAGCCTATTTTGCTCACAAGATGTGGATAAAGGCTAAATTATAATCAAACTTGGCAAAAGAGAATGATAGAGATGTGTCGCGTTGTATTGTTAAGCTACAATGTCAAAGAAAACACAGCCAGGACTTCATATCATCTGCAGAAACAGATGACAGTTGAGCTGAATGATCCGACCTGATTCAACAGTCTGCATGTGTCTGTTGAAACATACGCATCAAATTTCACAATAAACATGGTAAATTAACAAAAGACACAGTAAATCATACCTTACGCCTCTTCAGAGTGGAGATGAATGAGTGTATAATCTGTAAACTCTGCATTTTGCTTCCTGACCCGAGTTTGAACCACATGTCTCATGCAGCCATTGGCAGTAACGCATCGTAAACAATCTGCGGTTGCGTTTCCGAAATAAAATGTCCCGCATACTAAGTAAAGTATAAGCTTTAAAATAACTAATGGAGGAAAACTATCATTATTTTTTCACTAAGAAGTGTTGTTGCTTATCAAACGCAGCCTGAGGTGTGCATATTAATGATCTCAGAGCTACATATGAGTCTGTGTTCTCCTGATGACGCGGCTACTTGTCAGGTCTGGATGAACCACCTAAAGTAGTCCTGCATGCAAATGATGATGGTGTGGCCTGTGAGTCTCTTCACCGTTTGTTTTGTCTTCTAATTGGTGTGTTATCCACCTGGGTTTTACACTTATGAAATTTACATGACAATGGTGGGAGGCTTACAGTATGCCCACTTTCAAATATTAATCTCTTTACTATGCCTTGGTATACCCAGATTTTCAATATAGGGCACCTTTTAAGGTGTAATAAAGGGAAATATTTTAAAAAGAATTCAAACTTATTATTGTTATTAATATTAAATTTCATTTGTCTAATAGGATTGCACATAATAAAAGAGTGTGTGTTGTGGTAGTGTTACTTTTTAAAAGTTAAATATTAAATACAAGTTTTACAACTATTTAACAAAGTTAAGATGGGGCCAGTGAACATGACATGTCGTCATTGTTTTCTGTTGTGTCTGAAATTGACGAAAAAAATCCTATATCTATTTAGTTTGTTTTGAATGGAGGAGACCCTCCGGCTATGTGTTAATCAAGCTCTTTATCTCACACCTAACACGAGTGTCCAAAGCAAATCCCTGTGAATGGTAATCAAGGCTATTTCGGCGTTGTTGAGATGCCTTTTCCCTCCAGTTGTTTACTAATGAATTCCTAAAGTGCTGCAGCAAAGTTGATTAGAATGGATTAGCTGACCTCTCGCCATCGCCATTTGCATTCGGAGGGAAAAGACCGAGCGCTCGCCAACCTTAAAATATCTCCATCTCACTAACAGCAGACAGAGATCTGATGGAGCTTTCCTGGACTGCTTTTTCATGTCTCATCCCGTCTGGCTTTAGAACCATGAATAAAATAAAATAAAATAAAATAAAATAAAAAAAAATTACATTTAATTAAAATAAAAAAAAATAAAATTAAATTAAATTAAATTAAATAAAATTAAATTAAATTAAATTAAATTAAATTAAATTAAATTAAATTAAATTAAATTAAATTAAAATAAATTAAATTAAATTAAATTAAATTAAATTAAATTAAATTAAAATAAAATAAAATAAAAATATGTTTAATATAATAACAATAATAAAATAAGTAGAAAATAGAAAAGAAAAATAAATAATAAATAGTAAAATAAAAAAAATAGAGAATATATATATAAAATAAATGAAGTACAAAATAAATGTAATTAAATAAAGTAAACTAAATGAAATAAAATAAAAATAACATAAATGCATACATACAATTTTAATTAAAAATAAAATACAATGTAAAAAACCCCACCGGAAGGGAGAGCTGTGGGACTCCAGCAGACCATGACCCCTCGGGCACGTTCTCCAATCATTTTGGTCAGCTAATTAAGGTGCAATGTTCCAGCTGATTAGTTTCTTTTGTGAAATTACCATGCAGTCTGTTGTGGGATGTTTCCTCCAAAAGGAGACGGTGGCCTTGTGGAGAACAGACAAACACTAGAAAAAAAGCAGATCAGAGAACACGTGACCATTCTGACCCATAAAGAAAATATTATAGTAATTTAGTAAATACTGTAGTATTTTTCATTCATTCATTGTAAATATCTGAATTAGTATATTAGTCATTTAAACACTTTTTATACTTTTCCAAATCATGTTTAAGGAATTTTTCACAGTATTTCCTATAATATTTTTTCTTCTGAAAGTCTTCTTTGTTTTATTTCGGCTAGAATAAAAGCAGTTCTTAATTTTTGTTAAACCATTTTAAGGTCAATATTATTCGCCCCCTTAAGCAATATTAGTGTTTGGATTGTCTACAGAACAAACCACTGATATACAATGACTTGCCTAATTACCCTAACTTTACCCTAATTAACCTAGTTAAGTCTGTAAATGTCACTTTAAGCTGAACACTAGTGTCTTGTAGAATATCTAGTCTAATATTATGTGCTGTTATATAGTTTTCAAGGCCTGTGATTAACGTTTCAAGTGAATTTAAGCCATTTGTGTGCAAGAAAGTATAAAGTTTGCCACTTTAACAAAGAATGATTGTGTTTATTTATGCAATGAATACGACATGCGGTGTTATTTTACATTCAATTACTGAATTTCACTATCTCAATACTGTTAAACTCCACCGAAAACCATAAAGCACTGTTTATTTAATATTTCTGATTGCTCTGTTGTTTTCATCCGTGCTTTAGTTTGTTGATTTTATGTATTTTGGAGTAATTGTGTATATTTTATGCACTTGCATTCACCTATAATATCCCAGTCAATCTCAACTAGTACTTGGTGAAATATCTCCAAATAGAGTTACTAAAGTTATCTTCTGAAATTATATTCATATTGCTATATAAATTGCAGATAAACAAAATATCACAATGTTTTTTTCCAATATTTTGCAGCCCTAATAGGAGAAATATTGTGAAAATTCTCTTCCATCATTTGCGAAGTGGGGTTTATTCATAAACTAATTTCGAGAGGATCACGTGCTTATGATTTATCACAGCCGGTCACGTATTAAGCTAATCAGTATCATCCAATCATATGAGCCATAGGCTACTATAAATAGCCACAGTTTTCAGTCCACTTTATCTTCGTTTGGAAGAAACCCCCCTTCCTCCCAATTCTCCTCCTTCACTATAGATCGGGCGGCACGGAGGCCCAGTGGTTAGCACTGTTAGCCCCACAGCAAGAACACTGCCAGCCCTGGTCCTGCCAGGTCGGTAGGTGTTTCTGTGAGGAGTTCGTATGTTCTCCCCGTGTCCGCATGGGTTTTCCCTGGTTCTCCGGTTTTCTCCCACCATCCAAATATATACATCATGCATAACAATCAAGCATTTGTCTAGCCCCCTTTTTTTCCTCACGTGTTCCCTTAGCTACTGCAGACAGGGAGTTCTGAGATCCACCGAGCTCAGGCTTCCATCTTGCTCTGCAAACGTGAGGAAGCCCCGGGCTCGAGGATCCCTTGAGCTCGGGGCTCTCTCCCGGGACAGCATGCCAAACAAGCTTTTGATGAATCATCAGCTAAGTGTGAACTCTTGAAATAATAATTAAACTCCAAAAAATTCCACAGGATGGAGAATAATTTTGTCTTCAAATGCATATAAAAACAGCTAAAGATAAAGCAGATAAAAATGACACTTTAAATAAAATTACAACAATTTTGCTTGCCTAAAAAGCCGGTCTAACAAGTCTAAAGTGCTTGTAAAAATCTGCTCCAATGCAGCTCTCTCCACAGCGGCCGCCCGGAGATGAAATTCTGACACCATTCAGTGTTTCTCCTGTTAAATGTCAGAGTCCATTTGTCTTTCAAGTCGTCTGTTTGAGATCTTACTGGTGAGCAGAAAACCCAGAGCACTGGAAAAAGTGGCTCTCCTGCAGCTCCAAACTGCCATGTCACACCATTACGCTTAATACATACCCTGAAAAAAAAAGGGCATTTGGAAATCTGCACACCGCTGTGATAACCGGAGAGATGACAGCTCTTTTTCTCCCTCTGCCACTACCTGTCCCCGCCATCTGCACTCAGTCAGACAAATGTCACCAAACACACGCTGAAATATCAACCTGGCATCCGATCCAGCGCTGAAATGACGGCCGGAAGCAAAGCTTGGGAGATGTTGTGTCCTCAGAGGTGGAGGAGAAAAAGCATCATGCAGTCCTGCTTTTCTGGACAGCTAACCTTCAGAGACTCTACAGGACAGATTACAGCTTCATAGGTTTGTCAGAAGACATCATGCGCTGCTTTGACAGTAATTCCACCTGTTTCAATGCTGCCACATCGTATCATGCTTATAAAAAAAGCACTAAGAGGATGGAGGCTTTTATGATTTCATGCTGAGGAGGGTAAATAGCATGTTAAAGAGAGAGGTCACTCAAAAATGAAACAATATGGGTGTATTAGAATATGAGTAAGGGGGGATGGCGGAAGGTTGTTGCGGACGAAAGTGAGCAGGGTGGGGGTGTCGTGGAAAGTGAAGAGGGTAAGGGAGTTGCGGAAGAAAGTGAAAGCGAACAGCGGACATGGTAGGAGGGTGGTTGAGGAGGGGGATCGGTAAAATGAGGTGCGGGATCAGATTTCAGAGGTGCTGGATTCAGATCCAGCACAAAATTAAGTCCTGCATTAGAGTAATCCACCCTGCTGCTGATAAAAGCATGAACAAGTTTCTCTAAATCCTCACCGGAAACAAAGCATCTGATTCTTGCAATGTTTTTGAGATGATAGTATGCTGATTTACTAACTGCTTTGACATGACTACTGAAACTCCAGAATCACACCAAGATTCTTTGACCTTATTTTTGTTGTTGTTTGACTCTTAGAGCCAATGTACACAATCACCTTGAGAACCTCATCTCTGTTCCCAAATGCAATGACTTCAGTTTTATTTTAGAAATAAATCTAATGTTACTTTTAATTCTTAAAAGAAACGTATAGAAGCTGGGCTTATTTTGTGCTGGAACACGCCGGAACAGAATCTAGCACCTCTGAAATCTGATCCGGCACCTCATTTTACCAATCCCTCTCCTCAACCGCCCTCCTCCCCCATCAGCTATTCACTTTCACTTTCTTCCACAATGCCCCAACCCTCTTCACTTTCTACGATAACTATCACACATCCACTCACCCCCCCTCCTTGCTCTTTACTTTAGTCCGCAACACCTCTACATTTTCGGGTAACATGCTTGATCCGTTACCCCGATCTGTAGGATTCTGACCAGAACCAGGAAATCAGAGCACATCACCTGTCCTCAGGTCTTTACACTGGCTCTCAGTCACATTCAGAATAGATTTTAAAGTATTATTTCTGCTCTATAAATCACTAAATGGCCTAGGAGCTCAATACATTACAGATATGCTCACTGAATATAAACCTAACAGATCATTTAGATCATTAGGATTAAGTAAATAAGAAACTTCTAGACTTCAGTCAAAGCAGGGTGAATCGGCCTTCAGCTACTAACAGTGCCCCCTGCTGCTGGAATCAGCTTCCAGAAATGATCAGATGTGCTCCAACATTAGGCACATTCATATTAAGACTGAACACACATCTGTTTAGCTGTGCCTTTACTGAATGAGCACTGTGCTACGGCCAACAGATCGCACTATTATGTCTTTCTTTTCTCTTTCATTCCTTTATAACCTGTTTTAACACATTTTAATCTGTTTTTAATAATTTTTAATCAGTTGTTTTTAGGTTCTTATACTTGTCTCTTTTATTCTTGTTTATGTAAAGCACTTTGAATTACCACTGTGTATAAAATGTGCTATAGAAATAAACTTGCCTTGCCCAGCCTTAAAAGCCAAGATTCAAGGTTAACTAGGTTAATTGGGCAAGTTAGGGTAATTAGGTAAGTCATTGTATAACAGTGGTTTGAGTAACACTTTATTTTAATGGTGCAATAGAGTATTAGTAGACTGTCTGCTTAATATCTGTTGATATTGAGTTTTGATAGACTTTTAACTGACTATAAGAAACTTTGCAAGTACATGTCAACTTACAGTAACACTAACCCCAAACCCAACCCTAACCCCAACCTCACAGTCTATTTATAGGCCCAATCCCAATTCTATTTTTGTACCCCTACCCCTTCCCCTTGGCGCTTACAATCGAGGGTTAAGGGGAAGGGCTTCAAAATTTACCCCTAAGAATTGGGACAGCACTACAGCACCTGCACACGTCTTCATATGTCATCGCGATCTCATGCTTCATATGAGATCAGACGCTGGCGACTGCTGTAGTTACTCCAGTTGTGTTATTCTTCAGTGTTTATCTTCAGGAAATCACTGAAGACATGTATCATGCTATCATAATGATCTGATGTGGCAATAAGATCATAACAGTACTGTGTATTTACACAGTGGCCATATTCATCATGTAAACACACCAAAAACAACATCAACATTATAGCAGACACTGTAAAAAGCTCATTCACAGCCACTAGACATTACTGATAGGGTATTCGAGTGTCATCAGGTGTCAGAATGTTGTGGGACTGCTGTACTGGAGTTATTAATAGGGATTATAGATTGTAAAATTTATCGTTTTTTTTAAAGCATGATGGAAAACAGGAACATGGTTATAAATATATTAAAACATGTGTTTGTTTGTCGTAAAAATTCGTAATAATTACAAAAAATACTAATTTGTGGATCTCCGGACTTCCGGGTTCAGCAATGCTGCCGCTGTGGCAGGTGTGGGAAATTTTCTTACCCCTTGGTTTCGAGTATGGTCCTCAAAAAAAATCTTTGTTCGAAGGGTTATTCACCACTTCCCCTTAGCCCTATGCCTTCAAGCTAAAGAGAATTGGCACACCTCTACCCCTTGGCATGCACACGCAAATCAAGAGGTACGGGGAAGGGAAAAGGGGTAGAATTGAGATTGGGCCATAATCTAATGAGAATTAGTTGACATGTAGATGCAATGTAACAAACGGACCATCAAAATAAAGTGACCGTGGTTTGTTCTGTAGACAATCCTAAACAAATACTGCTTAAGGGGGCTAATAATATTGACCTTAAAATGGCTTTAAAAATAAAAACTGCTTTTATTCTAGCCAAAACAAAACAAATAAGACTTTCTGCAGAAGAAAAAATATTATAGGAAATACTGTGAGAAATTCCTGAATCTGTTCAACATCATTTGAGAAACATTTAAAAAGAAACCCATAGACTTCATCTGTATATATACATAAATATATACACACTACATGCGTATATATCATGTGAATACAAACTTTAATTTTGAATGTGATTAATAGTTTGACAGCACTAAAAATAACATTGTGTATTGCTGCATATTTTGCGTTGTGCATGGCAGGAGCCGACACACACTGCTAATATGATTATTGTGAGGGGTCATACACAACATTATATCATTGTTGACTTCAGCGTGAGGCCATTGAAATGTTGTGGGTGGTCCCGCAGTCGTGTCGCCGTTCGACATACGGCAGTATTTGATCCATCTGTGGCAAATAACCTCCTGAAAGGCTTCCTTGTGGCCGCACAATATTTGGCCTCCATATAGCTGCCATGAGTCATGATTTATTGATTCAGTTTTGGCATGAGTTATGGGAACTTGTGCAATGGTGCTGAAAACGAATAGCATAGGATTATATTCCCTGGATGGCACCTGAATATTAATCAGACGGCTTATAATTTATAGCAGTCAGCGTTGGGCTTTTTAACGCTGTAAATTTGCTGTGTTGTGACACGCTCCTGCTTCCGGATGTGAGCCGCTGCATTAATTCGATCAATATTTAAAACACATATGATGTCAGGAGAAAGGAGCAGAAATGCTAGAAAGGGATGACAGGGAAGAAATAACATTACTGCTTTAATTTTCAGGCTGTTTTACAGGAGCGGGAATGCGTGAAGAGTGCAAACTGTCTTTTTTGTGTGTGTGTGTGTGTGTGTGTGTGTGTGTGTGTGTCTGTGCTGATGAAAAAGAATTTGAGACTCCACTCAGCATATAAATTGTCTGGGCTCTCATGTGACGCCGGTGGAGGTTGTGAAGAGGGAAATAAGTAGAATCGAGAGCGAGAGGGAAATCTTGCCTATCTTCAGGCTTTCTTAAGTCATTTGCCAGCGATTATTGTCCAAGAATAGCAGCTGCCATTAGCGTCCGTCATTTCTGCTGCTAGTAATCTTTCTGAAAGCCCGTCCTGTTCCACGTAACACACACTGCTTACTGCTTTATCAATAGACACGTACTTTTTACGAAATCTTTATAAAAGTGGCTTTATGACGAAGAAAATAATATTTATCCTACTATTATCCATCTACTTCTGTCATTTCCTCTCCTTTTAAATAGTTCCCTTATTTTTTATTATGGTGTTTCTAATAATAATAATAATAATAATAATAATAATAATAATAATAATAGTAATAATAATAACAACAACAATACTCATAACAATAGTAATCAGTATCCACAATATTATTATTATTATTATTAATAATAATAATAATAATAACAATAATCATAACAATAATAAACAGTATCCACAATATTAGTATTATTATTATTATTAATAATAATAAAAATAACAATAATAATCAGTATACACAATATTAATAATAATAATAATATTCATAATAATAATAATAATAATAATAATAATAATAATAAAAAACAACAAAAATAATCAGTATACACAATATTAATAATAATAATAATAATAATCATAACAATAATAATCAGTATCCACAATATCAATAATAGTAATAATAATAATAATCACAATAATCATAACAATAATAATCAGTATCCACAATATTAATAATAATAATAATAATAATAATAGCAGCTTTATAACTTAAAGCCAAATTTAATATTATACAATTATTAAAGAATAATCAAATACAAGCAATTATAAATGTTTTCCAGTACTGGGTTGCAGCTGGAAGGGCATCTGCTGTGTAAAACATATGGTGGGTAAAATGGCGGTTCATTTCATTGTGGGGGACCCTTGATTAATGAAGGGACTGAGCCGAAGGAAAATGAATAAATGAAATATGATCAGTAGTTTAAACACTGTAAAACCCAATAAGTTAAGGTAACTCAAATCATTTGAGAAAACTGATTGCAACAAACCATTTAAGTTCAAAAACTAATCCTAGTGAGTACTGTGAACTTAATCCATTTTAGTACACGAAACAATTTGAGCACTGAAAAACCAAATAAATTAAGATAACTCAAACAAATTGAGTACTGTAAAACCCAATAAGTTAAGGCAACTCAAACTGTTTAGAGAAACTGATTGCTACAAACCATTTGAGTTCATAAACTAATCTACATGAGTGCTGTGAAATCTCAAGATTTGAAAAACTTTCTGAAAGCCCATCCTGTTCCACGTAACACACACTGCTTACTGCTTTATCAATAGACACGTACTTTTTACGAAATCTTTATGAAAGTGGTTTTATGACGAAGAAAATAATATTTATCCAACTATTATCCATCTACTTCTGTCATTTTCTCTCCTTTTAAATAGTTCCCTTATTTTTAGTTATGGCGTTTCTGTGTGGAGTTTGCATGTTCTCCCTGTGTTGGTGTGGGTTTCCTCCGGATGCTCCGGTTTCCCCCACAGTCCAAACACATGCGCTATAGGGGAATTGATGAACTAAATTGGCTGTAGTGTGTGTGTGTGTGTGTGTGTGTGTGTGTGCGTGTGTGAGAATGAGTGTTTATGGGTGTTTCCCAGTACTGGGTTGCAGCTGGAAGGGCATCCGCTGTGTAAAACATATGCTGGAATAGTTGGTGATTCATTCCGCTGCGGTGACCCCTGATTAATAAAGGTACTAAGCCTAAGGAAAATTAATTTTTAATTTTATTTATATATGTATATATTTGTTTGTTTGTTTAATAATTTTCCAGTTTTTAATAAAAATAAAATAAAAAGCAAACCAAAAACAAAATTAAAATAAAACAACAAACACAAATAAAATGTAATTTAAAATAAATAAATAAAAACCTAAAATAATAAAATACAATAAATACAATAACAAAATAATGTTTTGCTTCTTTATTTAATTATTTACTGTTGGATTATTTCCAGATTTGCATAAAAATAAAATTGCATAAAATAAAAAGGAAAAAAGAAACCAAACACAAAATTACAATACAAATAAAATAAAATAAAATAAAAAATAAATAAAATAAAAAAACAAACAAAAATAATAAAAGGCGATAAATACAAAAACAAAGCAATATTAATGTATTTCTTTTCTTTTTTTTCTTCTGCATCTGCCATTTTCTCTCCTAATAATTAGTTTCCTTTTTTTAAATTACATATGTTATAATATGGACTATACATTTAAATTCAAATGAGGTATTCCTTCAATTTATTTATTTGTTTTATTTTGCTTATTTTTTAATTTAATTTAATTTAATTTAATTTAATTTAATTTAATTTAATTTAATTTAATTTAATTTAATTTAATTTAATTTAATTTAATTTAAAATAAAAAACTAAATAAAATCAAAATTATATAAAAAACAAAACAAAGCTACAATGAAAAAGATAAATAATAATAAAAACATAATAAAGACTAAATAAAATAAAAACTAAATAATAATAATATCAATAAAATTAAAAATGAATAAAATAAAACACAACAATTTAGAACAAAACAAATAAAGTGTTTTTCTGAAGATGACAGATCTGCAATCAGAGTCTTCACTGGTTTGCATTGACATCCAGTGACCTTTAATGCCGTGTGCTGAAGCACTCGAGAGACGCGTTCAGTAAACAGCAGAAGACATGCTGCGTCTGTAAATATTTCAGAGCTCCAACATTTTATCAGTGGCTCATTCTGAGGTCCCAGAGGTGTTGGCGCAGTGTTTCCGCATCAGTGAAATCATCTGACCCGAGCGCGTCTACACCTGACTCTGGATCAGATGGGTTTGGCCAAAAATACACTGAAATACATGTATCATAAATGCTGCCCATCCCTGACTCAGGATCAGTTGGGTTTGTTCAGGTGTAAAGCATTAGAATTGGCAGAAACCCAAGGTCAAGCTCAAATCTCTGGCCTTTGACCTCTCACTCTCAACCACCGGGCCCTGCAGATCCACATGTCTACATTGATTTTCACAGCAGAAAGGGTGTTTGGGGCTCTGATAGACCTTCAGGAGACACAGAATCGGGCTGTTTTTGCACTTTTGAAGATGCATGGAAGGTCCTTTGTATATATTCAGATTATGGGCTCATTATAAAATTATTAACAGTAGATGACAGTATGTTTAGTTCTTCATAGCTTTAACTAATATGATATGGGATTGTTATGATGTATGGAAGTAATATTTGTTCTTGGTGTAGCCAGGCCTGACCATTCATTCATTTTCTTTTCCGCTTAGTTATTTATTATTTATTAATATTTATTAATTTATTAATTAAGTTATTTATTAATCTGAGGTAGCCACAACGGAATGAACCGCCAACTTATCCAGCATTTGTTTTACGCAGCGAATGCCCTTTCAGCCACAACCCAGCACTGGGAAACATCCATACACACTCATTCACACACACATACACTAAGGACAATTTTAGCTAGCCCAATTCCCCTATAGTGCATGTGTTTGGACTTGTGGGGGAAACCGGAGCACCTGAAGGAACACGGGGAGAACATGCAAACTCCATGCAGAAATGCCAACTGACCCAGCCGAGGCTCGAACCAGCGACCTTCTTGCTGTAAGGCATCAACGCTACACATTGTGCCACCACGTCGTCACCAGGCCTGACCATAATAATAATAATATTATTAATATTATTAATAAAAAAAATAATAATCAATAATCATCATTGATGATAATAATAATAATAATAATAATAATAATAATAATAATAATAATAATAATAATAATTTGTTGTTAAAGTAATTTCCTTAGCAATTACCAATTTTTATTATTATTATTATTATAGACAATAAAGTCATCAATAATAGTAATAATACTAATAACAATAATCATAACAATAATAATCAGTATCCACAATAATAACAATAATAATAATAATAATAATAATAATAATAATAATAATAATAATAACAATAATCATAACAATAATAATCAGTATCCACAATAATCAGTATCCACAATAATAATAATGATAATAATAATAATAATAATAATAATAATAATAATAATAATAATAGTAATAGTAATAATAATAACAACAACAATACTCATAACAATAGTAATCAGTATCCACAATATTATTATTATTATTATTAATAATAATAATAATAATAACAAGAATCATAACAATAATAAACAGTATCCACATTATTATTATTATTATTATTATTATTATTATTATTAATATAATAAAAATAACAATAATAATCAGTATACACAATATTATTATTAATAATAATAATAATAATAATAATAATAATAATAATAATAATAATAATAATAATAATAATAATAATAAAAAACAACAAAAATAATCAGTATACACAATATTAATAATAATAATAATAATAATAATAATCATAACAATAATAATCAGTATCCACAATATTAATAATAATAATAATAATAATAACAATAATCATAACAATAATAAACAGTATCCACAATATTAGTATTATTATTATTATTATTAATAATAAAAATAACAATAATAATCAGTATCCACAATATCAATAATAATAATAATAATAATAATAATAATAATAATAATAATAATAATAATAATCACAATAATCATAACTATAATAATCAGTATCCACAATATTAATAATAATAATAATAATAATAATAATAATAATAATAATAATAATAATAGCAGCTTTATAACTTAAAGCCAAATTTAATATTATACAATTATTAAAGAATAATCAAATACAAGCAATTATAAATGTTTTCCAGTACTGGGTTGCAGCTGGAAGGGCATCTGCTGTGTAAAACATATGGTGGGTAAAATGGCGGTTCATTTCATTGTGGGGGACCCTTGATTAATGAAGGGACTGAGCCGAAGGAAAATGAATGAATGAAATATGATCAGTAGTTTAAACACTGTAAAACCCAATAAGTTAAGGTAACTCAAACCATTTGAGAAAACTGATTGCAACAAACCATTTAAGTTAAAAAACTAATCCTAGTGAGTACTGTGAACTTAATCCATTTTAGTACACGAAACAATTTGAGCACTGAAAAACCCAATAAATTAAGATAACTCAAACAAATTAAGTACTGTAAAACCCAATAAGTTAAGGCAACTCAAACCGTTTAGAGAAACTGATTGCTACAAACCATTTGAGTTCATAAACTAATCTACATGAGTGCTGTGAACTTACTCCATTTAAGTTTAAGTAATGAGATAGTTGGTTAGTAGCAGGTGTACATTATTAATGCTCAATCAACACTTACTTAATCACTTCATTTACTCAGTTCAGAACTCTTTTCAAATGAGTAGAATTAACTTGCAGTAAATGTTGTGTTAACTAGACTCATTCATTTTCAGTGTAGAATAAATCAAGCACCATGTTTTATTTAAATGCAAAACTACAAATCGTACATCCAGAGAAACCGAGATTTTTATTTGTGTAACACTACAATCAGAAAGGGAACGCATGTAGGAAGTACATTGAAAATATATTGAATATTTTATTTAAATGCATATAAAAAATTCTGAATATGTTATATATATACGTGTTATGATCTTTTTCTACTTTCCTCAGCAATTACCAATTAATTTGTTACATTTTTGTCGTTATTAATCAAAATCCGTCTGCTAATTGCCAGTACATCTCAAGATCTGATGAATAATATTAAAATATACAAGTTTTATTTAAATAATGCATCAAGGAATATTTAAACGAACATAAACCAACATTAACAAACGGTTCAGTTACTGTTAATTAATAAACAAATGTTGATAAATGATTCAGCAGTGCTTCTTATTGTTTGTTTACATGTTTAAGTTAACAAATGCTTACCAGACTATGTTTGTCCTTCTGAAGCCGACCTCATTTTTATGCTTTAATTAAATGCTGCAGACTAACGGCGGCCCTAATGACTGCGCTGTCTTGTTTTGCAGGTGTGTGTTTGTGTGTGTGAGAGGGAGAGATAGAAACACACACACACACACACACACACACACACACACACACACACACACACACACACACACACACACACAAACACGCGCTATACTATAATCTCCACTTTATTTTATTAACCCACACATCTGTAATTGCATTTCAGACGAGTTAAGTCTCCTTGTATTGCTTTGTGAGTCACTTCCATGACAGGAAAACCAAGCAGAGACCTTCATAAGAGACGTTGTGTAATGAGATTTTTATTCTGCTTATTTAATAACTAATGTAAACACCAAGATGTGTTAGCATGTCTACAGAGCCTCTTGTATATTTGCTCAGCTTTTTTACAGAATGTACAGAATATACACAAATGCCACACAGCCATATCACCTTGCAGCCCAAGACTGGTTACTCACTGAGCAGGGTTGAGCCTGGTTAGTACCTGGATGCGAGAACACATGGGAAAAGTAAAGTGCTGTTGGCAGTGGTGTTAGTGAGGCCAGCAGGGGGTGCTCAAACTGCGGTCTGTGTGGGTCCTAATGCCCCAGTACAGTAAAGGGGACACTATACTGTCAGTGAGTGCCGTCTTTCAGATGAGATGTTACACTGAGGTCCTGACTCTCTGTGGTCATGAATAATCCCATGGCATTTCTGGTAAAGTGTAGGGGTGTAACCCCGGTGTCTTGGCCAAATTCCCTCCCTCTGCCCTTACTGATCATTATGGTTGGGTACCAAAACCCGATGTCATTATAGCACCGGTACCTCTGTAACCGGTATGTACCGGACCGAATCAGCATATGAAATTCGGTGCCTAATTTCGGTGCTACAACAAGGACTTAAGAAGCACCAAGGGGTGCATCAAAGGCACACATAGGTACGCGTTGTCACACCATCTCTAAACATTTAATCCTAAACAACTTTGAGGAATACAGGCAGGCGATGTCAGACGTTTGTTCTTGTTGCTTAGGGAATGGACACACACAATGCACGCAGTACAGCGCATTCGGTGAGAGAGAGTGACTCTCTTCAGATCAACACACATTATCTTGTTCATCAAATTTGGTTAAACTAATCGTTCTGAAGCATAACTTACAAGCAAGGATTTTGACACAGCAACATGAAGCAGATGATTTACAAAAGTTGTGTGTTAGAGGAACACGTCAAGCTTAATGACACATTTGAGGGCTCATGGAATCAACTTAATGGTGAGAAATGCACTTAAAAAGCTTGCAACATCATCTGGCACTTTCAATGAGTACGTACATGGACACCAATGCTCCGATTGTAATATGATTTAGACAATACTCTGATTAAGAGTCTCGTTGCGAAATGCAGAGGTTTTTTCTTTTTATTCAACATGCGGTATCGAATTCCATTAAACGAGCACTCTTCCACCAGTCCTTACTTAATGCTCGCATCAAATTCCTCAGTTTGTCATGGGGCATGAATGAAATGTTCCTGAATGAAAGTGAAACTGCAGTTAAAGTCTAAAAATTAAAAATGAAACACCTGAAATTACATGAAACTCTGGAGGTAACATGGATAACGTGATGACGCAATGATGTTAATCGATCCATGTGCTATAACATGTAAGACAAGATCATGAAAGGAACATTTAAAAAGCAACTCATGTAAACACCATCATCATATTACTGTCTTATTCAGATTAAAGCAAATCATTAGATTACTGATAACCATGTAAATATAGTCACAAGCCCCAAACCCTAGAAAAAAAGGAGTTCAGTATTTTGATGACAGCCTTTCCACAGGTTAATAGTAAGCTAATGTCATTTCATAATGCAAATCTTAAATTCATGTTAACCAACAAATGATTAAAGGAAATATATTAGTGTAATTTAAATATATAAAATATGAAAATATAAGCCACCATATTTTTGTGGCTCAAAAGTATCGGTTCAGGCACCGTTTTGGCACGGTACCATTTTAAAAGTATCGATTTAGCACTGGTATCGAAATAACCCCAAACAATACCCAACCCGGGCGACGCAGTGGCACAGTAGGTAGTGCTGTTGCCTCACAGCAAGAAAACGCTGGTTCGAGCCTCGGCTGGGTCAGTTGGCATTTCTGTGTGGAGTTTGCATGTTCTCCCTGTGTTCGCGTGGGTTTCCTACGGGTGCTCCGGTTTCCCCAACAGTCCAAAGACATGGGGTTCAGGTGAATTGTGAAGGCTAAATTGTCCATAGTGTATGAGTGTGAGTGAGTGTGTATGGATGTTTCCCAGTGATGGGTTATGGCTGGAAGGGCATCTGCTGCGTAAAACATGTGCTGGATAAGTTGGCGGTTCATTCCGCTGTGGTGACCCCGGATTAATTAAGGGACTAAGCCAAAAAGAAAATGAATGAATGATACCCAACCCTACTGATCATAGCCTCCCAATCATCCCCATCTACTGATTGGCTCTATCACTGTCTCTCCACTCCACGTATAGCTGGTGTAAGCGTACTGGTGCCATTGTCCGGTGGCTGCCGTCACATCATCCAAGTGGATGCTGTACACTGATGGTGGTGTGAAGAGACCCCCCCCCCCCTAATGATTGTGAAACGCTCTGGGTGTATGGCCATACATGATAATCGCACTATATAAATACACATATTACAATACATAACAGCACTGATGCACCCATCAGGGAACAGTACTGGTACTGATGTAGAGTAGAAAGCCATTGTGAATTTTTCCCAAATGATTTTTAACAGAGCCCTTTTTCACAGTATTTCCTATAATAGTTTTTCTTCTGGACAAAGTCTTTAAGTTTTTAAATATTGTAAAACCATTATAAGATCAATAGTATTAGCCCAATTAAGCAATACTTGTTTGGATTGTCTACAGAACTGTTAAGGCTGTTAAGGCTGGTTTATACTTCTGTGTTGAGTGATTGTCATGACCCACTGCGCCTGCCTTGCTCGTAGTCCTGCATTTATATTTCTGCTGCTGTTTGTGTTGCTCTGCAATAACACTTCCGAAACGCTAGCTGGCAGCCGGATTTATGTTCCTCTGTGTCAAGTTTCTTCGTCTTAGGTACACTTTTTTTTTCTAAAGGCTGCAAGTAGCTAAAATTCAGATCATTTAGAGCCAGCAGACATGCAACAACATTAATAAGGTGAACACAAAGCAACCGTTTCCATCTGGAGCGTCTTCACGGTTGTTGCTAGATTGGATATGGTTGCGGCTGGAAAATAACGAGAATTATTTATATTATTTATTAAATTTCCCATTTATTGTATTTTATTAACGTCTACGCCCACTCCAACCCTAAACCCAACCGTCACAGTAATGTAAAAACTGATGTTGTACTGAGTTTTATTTATGTTATCTATTAAATTACCCAATAAATTGTATTGTTTTAACGCCTTCTCCCACCCCAAGCCTAAACCCAATCATCACAGTACTGTAAAAATATTAATTATTGTTATACAGTAGGGGTGTCAAAATGAATTGTTTCTTCAGTGCACCGCGATGCAGATGCGCACAATTCAGTATCGGTTCAGTAATAATCATAACCGGTTATTACATAATAACGTCATTTATCTCATATGCGCTATGTCGCCGTAGCTAACTATGGCGAAGGAGGCGAGCGCAAGTAATTAATACGCTCCTACGACTCCAACGTACAAAAATAGGTGGATGGAAACATAGCTACTGGTGAACAGCATTAGAGCCAATCGCAGCCCTTTCTATTGAGCGCGTGACCAATCATAGGGTGGTAAGAAAGAACTCGCTAGACAGGGCTCATAAAGCGAGCGAGATATTTACATTTGTTTATTTGCTATGCTCGTGTTGTTCTGTGCATGTACTTGAGTTTTTAAAGGTGCAGTTCATATATCTGACTGTTTGTATTAAAGTACAAAATGTATTACTAATAGTATCTAAATATATTTATAAATTTTAATACAAGAATTGCGGTGCTGTGAAGAAAATATAAAACTGTTTATGGAAAGCATCGTCAATGCACCGTGATGCACCGAGATACGGAATTAAACCGAATCTCTCCATCAAGCTCACGGCTCTTAGCACCGCCCACACTCATCACAGCTACCAAACCGACAAATCACAGGCTTACGCTGCGTGTCGTTGCGATGTGTAGTTACATTTTTGGAGAGGTGCACATCAGCCACAGCGAAGGCTGCACCGAACCGTACGCTTGCACTTAACGCAGATATAGCAATCAGCCTTTATATAATGACTTGCCTAATTACCCTAACTTTACCCTAATTAACCTAGTTAAGCCTTTAAATGTCACTAAACTATTATCTTGAAAAAAATCTAGTATAATATTATTTACTGTCATCATGGCAAAGATAAAAGAAATCAATTATAAGAAATGAAAACTATCATGATTAGAAAAGTGTTGAAGAAATCTGCTCTCTGATAAACAGAAATATGGGGGTTAATGAATCAGGAGGGCTAATAATACTGACTTCAACTGTAGTTTCCTCCTGAACGCATCTTTTATCACGTTCAGTTTGTGTTTTTTTTCTGTGAACACTGAAAACATGATCAATTACTCCGTCCTCTTTGCCTCCGCCTCGCTGGATTCTAGCAAACAGCGTTTCATGTGCTAATATTTACAGCCGAATTTTCCAATATCACGCTTTCCTGCTTCATTCACCTTCCTGTGTGGAAACGGCTTCCCTGTAGAACAAAACAATTATTTATGGTAAAATGCACTACTGCATGTTTTACCAAGGCATTGCATAATTGTTTCCCTCTCCAGGATTTGGTGGGATTCTTCAAAACATTATTTATTTATCTGACATTGTGCGTCTTCGCCTTGATGGACTGTGAAACGTCGGTCAGTTGCTGCAGCTTTGGTTTTATAAGAGTAAAGGCTGATTAACATCAAGTATTATTACTGCAGTGATACAAATGAGAATAAAGGGTTTTAAAAGAAACTACAACAGCACAATATTGCTACCAGAGCATTTTATTTTCAATTGAGGGATAATAAAGACATTGACAAGCAGTTGGAATCAACCTTGCTTTAACCTTTTCGGACCCATCCATTTCAATGGACATCATGTCAAACCTATTTATTCATTTATTTTTTTCTTTGTTTATTAGTTTGTGGATTTGATTGATTGATTGATTGATTGATTGATTGATTGATTGAATGGATGAATGAATGAATGAATGAATGAATTTTAAGCCTGCTGATATTGGACATTTGTCATCCAATCAAATGGCAGTAAAGCTCTGCCTGTTGTAATTTGAAAAACAGCATGGCAGCACTTTGTTACAAACATAAAGCAACATTTACAATGGATTTATTCACATTTATTGCCGTGTTTGACAATATTCCATAGATTGTAAAGAAAAACAAAGGATTGCATTTACTAACAGAAGTTCAAAATCAATTGTAGAATTACATCGGGATTAAAATATAATATATATATATATATATATATATATATATATATATATATATATATATATATATGAAGAGAGAGAGAGAGAGAGAGAGAGAGCGTTCTAATAATGTTCAATCTATAATTCAAAAACCTCAAAATGAATGTTAAATGTTTGTAACTTTCAGAAGAAACTTTTTTTAGTTTTTACTTAAGAAAAAGACCAACACATTTCATTTAGTCTCGGTTATGGAGGCCTTAAGAACAGAGGAAATGTAGTTTTACTTTTACTTTTAATTTTCTGAAGAAGTTAAAGACCTGCTCGAATGGGTGTGTCTGATTTCAGAAGTAAACGCCCAGTTCCCTGATTGGCTTACAGTGTTGCATATTAACAAGGGTAAGCAGGCGGTACTTTCTGTGGAGGCGGAGCTTCAAAATAAGTTGACTACTACATTTTGAAAATAGTTTTTATACAAATACTGCACTGGGAAACACCCATTCACATTCACACACACACACACACACACACACACACACACACACACACACACACACTACGGCCAATTTAGCTTATTTATTTCACCTATACCACTTGTCTTTGGACTGTGGGGGAAACCGGAGCACCCGGAGGAAACCCACGCCAACACGGGGAGAACATGCAAACTCCACACAGAAACGCCAACTGACCCAGCCGGGACTCGAACCAGCGACCTTCTTGCTGTGAGGCGACAGCACTACCTACTGCGCTATCGTGTCGGCCAAAATAGGATATATTTCTGTCTAAAAAATGACAGATGTCATCAGAAATGCAATTCGATTCTAGTGTATTTGTTTAGCACTTTTTACAGTAGTTATCACTTCAAAGCAGCACATTATTGCAGTACAGTCAGATTAAGTTAAACTTACACTCAAATATGAGTTATTCTATACAGACATAGTTAACCTGCAATCTTATAGCATATAGGTGATGTCTATATGTACATGTTTAATGAAGTGTATTAAGTGTGTGTTGTCCTGGAAGTCCTCGATGGTTGGCATCATCTCTTCGTATGTGTTGCCTTTGAGTTAATAAAACAAATATTACGCTTTACTCAAACACATAACTATTGTAATGCCACGCCAGCAGAGGGAGCCCTCTACCCGACTACTGACTCAGCTCCGCTCCCTCTGCAGTCACTTCCTGTTTGTGTAGCATTTCAGTGAGAGCTAAGGCCATGCTTCTTTGCGAAGTATTGCCAGTCTACCTGCACTACCAAGCGTTTTCCAAGAGACTTTCATGACTGCCTGCCTTTGTATGACCCTGCCTGCCTTGATCAAGTACGTTATCTGTCTTTGCCCTCTTGCTCTGTTTTGGGAACCTCTGCCTGCTCTCTCACTACGTCGTCTGGATTTGCCCCTGTGTTTGTTGACTGGATTGGACTGCTTATGTGTTGCCGACTTTCCGCCTGTTTACTCACTGATGTCTCTACCTAAACCCCTTAATAAAACGTCTGCATATGGATTCGAATACTGTCTCAGACCCCACGTTACAACTATAAGTCATAAATCCAGAGAAATGAAGACATCTTATCTTTCTATTTTTCTTGCTCGTGCTGTTGTTCCTCACCGGCATTTCACTCCGAAAATGACTTTTGCTGCCTGTTCAAACTACTTATTTAAAATGAGTTGCTTTTAGCACAACCCTCATTGTTTTATGTTGAGCCCACTTTATATAGATTATATCCTCGATCTATATGGGCTGAATTTAACACTCTACTGCATGCATTATGATAGATCTATATAAAACAAAAATATTTGATAGTTTTTTTTTGTTTTTTTTTAGAGTGGTTTAACTTGAAGTGCTGTAAAAATTTGGGGATTTTTTTTAAAGGTACTTAATATGGCAACAACGTCCAATAATGGATCTAAGTTAGATATTTCAAATTTAGAACTTTCCTTATATTTAATAATTTAGCTGTTTGTTTTGATTTAATTGGTGTTGCACTATTATAAGCTTTAACACAGGACTTATAAATGACACCTGAAGCAGGTCGCACATCGGAAGCTCCGCTCGACGCCATGACACCGCGACATGGCGTGCACATGACAGTTAAAAGTATCACACACACCATTCGCATGATATTTAACATGAAACTAATCAGATAGGATGAGAATCAGCACCTCCAAGTCCAAGGCCATGGTGCTCCACCGGAAAAAGGTGGTTTGCCATCTCCAGGTTGGAGGAAAGTCCTTACCCCAGGTGGAGGAGTTCAAGTATCCCGGGATTTTGTTCACGAGTGAGGGAAGGATGGACTGTGAGATTGACAGGAGGATTGGTGAGGAGCTGAGCCGAAAGACAAAGCTCTCGATTTACTGGTCAATCTAGGTTCCTACTCTCACCTATGATCATGAGCTTTGGGTCATGACTGAAAGGACAAGATATCAGATACAGGCGGTCGAAATGAGTTTCCTTCGAAGGGTAGCAGGGCGCACTCTTATGGATAGGGTGAGGAGCTCTGACACCCGGGAGGAGCTCAGAGTAGAGCCGCTGCTCCTCCACATCCAGAGAACTCAGCTGAGGTGGCTCGGGCATCTGTTCCGGATGCATCTTGGACGCCTACCTAGGGAGGTGTTCCTGGCATGTCCCAGCAGAAGGAGGCCTCGGGGAAGACCCAGGACACGCTGAAGGGTCTATGTCTCTCGGCTGGCCTGGGAACACCTCGGGATCCCCCCGGAGGAGCTAGAGGAAGTGTCTGGGGAGAGGAAAGTGTCTGGGGTTCTCTCCTAAGACTGCTGCCTCCACGACCCGGCCCTGGAAAAGAGGCAGAAAATGAATGAATGAATGAATGAATGAATGAATGAATAATCAGATGGTGCTATGTGGCGCGGCAGAGAAATGAACAGTGTCCTGAGTAGTGGCTGGGCACCGCCGACTTGCGGCGTCGGTGTGTGTACCCTGATAGAAACCTATGTTTAGAATTCTGAAATGTACGCAGCGCGCTGCTGAGCCGCGCTTCTGGTGTGCGACCTGCTTTATACATACTTTCCAACAACTGATATTCCAACAGCTTTCATTAATTTTTTTATATTATATTATATATATTTTTCCATTTATTTCAATCTTTTTTTGCTGAATATTATTGAAAACAAGCATAATATTGTATTATCATGTAGACAACATACAGTAAGTAAAATATTTCCTCCAGTAAAGCATATAACAAATATATAACAAGTCTAATATATCCAGATGCATCAGAACAATGTGGATACTAGCTAACAATGTTTATATATTATACTATATACCAGTGTTTCCCAACCCTGTTCCTGAAGGCACGCCAACAGTACACATTTTCAACCTCTCCATAATCTAACACACCTGAATCAACTTATCATAACATCAGAAGAGACTCCAAAACCTGAAAGTAATGGGTCAGAGAACGGAGACATCCAAAATATGTACTGTTGGTGTGCCTCCAGGAACAGGGTTGGGAAACACTGCTATATACTATACTGCACCTGTCTTATCTGCCTCTGACATAACTCACCTGAACTGTCTCCATCACTGCCCTTATCAAATGTCCAATCTGGATCATTCTCATGGTCACTAAAACCCATCTCCTCCTCACTCATGTGACTTAACCAAAGCACATCATTGGCTAAAGTAAGATCTTTTCTTTCCAACCAAAAAAATTGTCTGTCTTACAAAAACAGTGGGAAATGGGAACATACATATTATAATGCCATATGGCAACACCATGCAGTAGAGCAGTTTCCCAACCCTGTTCCTGGAGGCACACCAACAGTACATATTTTGGATGTCTCCCTTTTATGACCCATTACCTTCAGGTGTTGGAGTCTCTTCTGATGTTATGATAAGTTGATTCAGGTGTGTTTGATAAGGGAGAGGTCGAAAATGTGTACTGTTGGTGTGCCTTCAGGAGTAGGGTTGGGAAACACTGCGGTAGAGGGGTAAGCAAATTAAGTTGAACATTACTAAATGTAATTAGTTTAAATCCAGCCCATATAAATTGTTTGCAACCACTTACCTTAAAAATGAGTACATTTAATCAATCTTTTTTTTTTCAATGTAGTATTTATCAGTCATTGTTATCTTGAACTATGAGACAGCAATTCTGATAAACTAAGAAGTCTTCTCTTATTATTTTTCCTCCCATGCAGTATTTATCAGTCATTGTGCTCCTTTATAAACTATGAGACAGCGATCCGCAGCAGCAGCTCGTGTTTTATATGCAAAACTCCAGTGTTTTGTACGTATATAGGCTTGTTCTGGTGACGCGGTCTCTCCGTATTGTCTCTCTCTGGCCTACATAATAGCCAGTCCTGTGTTGAGAAGAATCCTGAGGGGCAGGTTTAATAACCCAGATAGATAGTGCTGTTAGATTTCTATCTGCAGGCACTCTGTCTCTGCCTGCGAAACCACCAGGTGCTTCACTCTAAGCATTCACAACGCTTCCCTGCGCCATGTAAATAACATTTTTCACCAGAGAAACAGGTATTGGGAGAAAAAGGGTGTTTGTGTGAGAGGAAGCCAGGTGAGAAGAATCACACGGCTGCTTCTATTTCAGAGGACGAAAATGAGCAATGTTTTTGTTTTGTGTCGATTTTTTCTTCAGTCGTGCAAATGAGAGAAACTGTTAGGAATGGTGTGTAAATCTGTGACGCTTTCTGTTCTGTCCTCTGGGCGAGGAGAAATGTGGTGCAGGTAATAATGTTAATTATAATTAAAAATAAGACTCAATACATAGAGTTTGGGGAATGCATAACATGGTTTGCATTTCAAATGAGAAATATTTAGTGTTGTTTATGGAGGCCTCAAGAACTGAGGAAGTGTAGTTGTACGTTTACTTTTACTGAAGAAGTTAAAGATCTGTTTGATTGGGTGTGTCTGACTGCAGAAGTAGGTAAACGCCCACTTCTCTGATTGGCTTGCTGTTTTGCATATAAACAAGGGTAAGCGGGTGGTACTTCTGTGGAGGCGGAGCTTCAAAATGGCTTTAGAGAGACAAAAACATTTTGAAAATAGTTTTTATACTTTCACAAAGTTTTTATAAATATACACTACCTGAAAAAAGTCTTGTGGCCTATCCAAGTTTTAAGAACAACAAATAATGAATTGACATCGAGTTGATCATTTGGTATAAGAAGTGGCTTATGTGAAGGCAAAAACTTCTAGATTACGCTTATTTGACCACAATAAAATATGATCATGCCTTGATTTTGAGTGATTTCATTAGGACAGTAAGCTCTGACTTAGCTTAGACAAAAGTTATAAAGTCATCTGGAACGGCAAAGAAAGCCTCCTTGCAGGACTCCCAGAGTTCATCAAGAGTCTTTAGATTCATCTTCAATGCCTCCTCCATCATCTTACCCCAAACATGCTCAATAATGTTGATCTCTGGTGACTGGGCTGGCCAATCCCGGAGCACCTTGACCATCTTTGCTTTCAGGAGCTTTGATGTGGAGGCTGAAGTATGAGAAGGAGCGCTATCCTGCTAGAGGATTTGCCCTCTCCTGTGGTTTGTAATGTAATGGGCAGCACAAATGTCTTGATACCTCAGGCTGTTGATGTTGCCATCCACTCTGCAGATCTCTCGCACGCCCCCATACTGAATGATGTAACCCCAAACCATAAGTTTTCCTTCACCAAACTTGACTGATTTCTATGAGAATCTTGGCGTCATGCGAGTTCCAGTAGGTCTTTTATAGATGATTCATCTGAATTGTGATTGTCTGCCACAGTCAAGTTATTATTTGTTGCTCTTATAACTGGAATCCACCACAAGACTATGTTAGGTAGTGTCTTATAGTAGAGATATTATAAGAGACTTGCTTTGTTTACCAAATAAAGTAGATCCTATTGGATTTGCATTGTAAACATTAAATACAAGTAAAAAAAAAACTATAACTTTTTATTTCATATATTAAGGTTTTAATTATGATACTCCCAAAATCATTCCACATAATCTGCAGATTTTTAACACAATTCTGCGCAGAAATAGCAACAAATGTCCGCAGAATCCGTCTGGCCCCTAGTCATTCTATACATATAGGCTTTCTATAGAATGCTGGACTTCACACATTGCTGTAACATAAGCTTCAAAGGGTTTAATAATAATTTCTGCACATAGAAAACAAAGTAAATGCAAGTAAAATGCATGCTTTAATGATTCAAACAATGTTTACGAAAATAAAATATCAAAATATAGGCAATATTTTTACATTCAGTGTAACAGAAATATTTGGGGGAAAAAACCCAATCTTATCATTGTAAATAATAAAAAAAATTATAATAATAATTAAATCAATAAATCAATCAATCAATCAATAAATAAATTCATCCGTTGATCATGCATTTTCCTTTGGCTTAGTACCTTATTTATCAGAGGTGGCCACAGCGAATGACCCGCCAACTATTCTGGCATATCTTTTACGCAGGGGATGCCCTTCTAGCTGCAACCCAGTACTCACACACACACACACACACACACACACACCATGGCCAATTTAGTTCATCAGTTCCCCTATAGCGCATGTGTTTGGACTGTTGGGCAAACCGGAGCACCCGGAGGAAACCCACACCAACACAGGGAGAACATGCAAACTCCACACACTCGAACCAGTGACAATAATAAAATGATATTTTTTTGTTTTAATATTTTATTCCAGCCAGACTTTCTCCAGAAGAGAATATAATACTGTGAAAATGTCCTTGCTCTGAAATTTTGAACATCTCACTGTTAGTAGTTTTTCATTGTTCCTACATAAAGAAATACATGTTCACTACACATGTTCACAGTTTTATATTCCCTACATTGTCATTCCCTGCAATTTACGGCAAGGAGAATTGAAGGTGAACATTCCAGCTGTTTTCGGTCCTCCTGTCATTATTTAATTTAACCATCATTCAGCAGGTCTTGTCATCTTCCCCTGGGCTTCACTTGTCCCGCTTCCAGTGTAATCCAGACTCAATTTTGCATTTTAATATTAATAAGGTTTGTCAATGTTAAGCAGTCATGTGAATGCAGGAAAAAAAAGTAGAAAATTATTCACCAGGGTTTTACCCCCGAGGAGCTGGAAAATATGAATTATTACACCCATTTAATCTACTAATGCAGCCTCAATAAAGCTCACATTACTGTAATTTAAATCCAGCTCATTAAACTTTTCCAGAGATTATTAAAACAACTGTCAGAAAGAAGCAAAACGGAGAAGCGTCTAATAAAGTTTGCGGTTTAAATGATTTCAAAAGAGAGAGCAGGTTGCAGGATTTTTTGGTAATTAAAACAGTGTTTCAAAGGCGCTGTGAGTTTTGGCAGGTGACGCACGCTGACCTGATTAACCTACAAATTGATATTAAATCTCAAGATGTCTTTCTTGGCTCTCAGTTAATACAATCTGAAGCCTAATTAAGCAGTTAATGCACCAAATGAGATGTAGTGGCTGTGGAGCATGGATGTAATGAGGAAATCCTGATAGTTTCAGTCGTCTGGTATTGCTGGACTTTGAACTGAAGGAAAACCATTGCAGATTGTGCTGTTATGGGTTCAGTATAAGTAACGTGTGTCCTCCGGCATTTGTGATGCAATGTTATTTACCGTAGGACGTGATTTAAAAAGTTACTGAAAGTTTGCACCAAGAATCTTAAACACAAAATGTAAATCCTGCTCACTACATTCAGACTTGCATCATTATGGGATTTATTTGCAATATTTTCCTCTGTTGACCTTCCTTGCAAATGCAATTTGATGATGCAAGTTTTAGTAGTGTGCATGATGATTATTATTATTATTTACTTTTTGCATGTTTTTTTTTGCATGTTTTTTTTTCAGATTCATCTATATAGGATTTGATCTATATAAGATTTACATGTGCTTGTCGCTATATGTTTTTTATTGTATGTTGGAAAATATGACCTAACTATTTACATTTGGCTTAATATGGCTTTTCCTGACATATGGCTTTTCCTTTCTTAGATTTGTTTTGTTTCTAATACAAATATCCAAATACCCATAGTACAAACATTGTCTTGTTAGAAATAATATGCCAAAATTAAGTTTTTCCATAAAACAAGCCAAATAATCTTCCAAAGGGGAAATAAATATAATCTTGTTTTTTCTTTTTAACATAAGATTATTTTGCTTGGCTCATTGGCAGATTATTTAGCTTGTTTTAAGGAAAAACTCACCTAAATTTGACTCCTTATTTCCTAAAACAAGACAAAATGTTTTGCTTGTCTAGAAAATACCTTTTGATTGAAGAATATTGAGATATTTGGATTAGAAACAAGACAAACCAATCTAAGAAAGAAAAGCATTTTTTTTAAGAGTTCGCCGATTTTTTGCGTTATTTCCCTCAGTTGACCTTTCTTGCAAACACAATTTGATGATTCAAGTCTTAGTAGTGTGCATTATTATTATTATTATTATTATTATTATTATTATTATTATTATTATTATTATTATTATTATTATTATTATTATTCTTATAAGTATTATTAGTATTATTAATATTTATTATTTTTTGGATTTTGTTTTTGTTTTCTTACCTGATTTCTGGAACGGCTCTTCTCCGGACTCGAACCCGGTCGTCGTCGTGGTCAGCCCCTTTCTGCGCCTCGAGTCCGCCAAAGTACACGAAGAGCTAACCAGACAAACTGGATGCAGCGGGTAAGCCCTCCACACGGAGGCGAGCGGCCGGCCGGCAAGCGCCGAAAGGTACAGCGTCACACCGCCCCGCAGCGTTCGCTTAAAAAAAATTTAATGCAGCTGGACGTACCCCCGGCTACATATTTCGCGGTCTCCGGAAACGTCCACGAGACTACGTTTTCAGAATGAGCCTGGGTTGGATACATGGCTGGGTGACATGACCGGAGATATCTTTATTATTGCACTGGAGATTCCACGTGCCCATTTAACAATTCTTTATACAAATAGCTTCATCCAAATTAATTGGTTCACCTCTCTCGTTTGGCAAGAATCCAAAATGTTCCCGGATGTAAGATTTGGTTTTCCAACGAGATTCATAGTTGAACTTGAACTTCCTGAATCGCGCCTAATGTTATATTCTAGCAGAAATGTAATACTTGGCAACATAATGATAATTTGTATTTTAGAGTGTGTGACATCACGCACTACCACCGGTGGCATGGACAACCGCAGTAGCAACTGACCACCGCGGTGACCGTCACAGCCCTAGGTCCCTTTATTAAAGATTGTTTAATTTTTCATTCTTGAAGCTCCTAGTTTACTAAAACAGTGCTCTTTTAAAATGTCCAAATCATCCGGACAGATATTAAGTAGAAGAAATCCAGCCTGTTCTCACGAGAAAACGCAAGTATTTTACGTTTTGTCAGTTTAATGGCTAATTCGTACGAATTCATTCACGAAATTGTACGATTTAAAAAAGGAGGCGTGGCACCTAACCCCACCCCTAAACCCAACCGTCATTGGCGGATGAGCAAATCGTAGTAAATTGTACGAATTAGATCGTACGAATTTGTACGAATTAGCCACAAAATCAAAAAGTTACGAATTGCCGTGAGATTGTGTTGAGAAATCAGGCTTTACTTTTCTCTTTCATTGACTGTATTTAATAAGCAGTATAATCATTGTTGGCCAGTTTGCATTGGCAAGACTCCACTTTTTAGAGCAAGTTAGGGCCACAAAATGATTCTGCTCAGGGCCCCCAAATGTACAAGGCCAGCCCTGTCTGGCACTATGCTGACACATGGGCATTTGTAGCTCCGCCCTCTTTTTAAAAGAACCCAATCTCATTTGAATTTAAAGAGACAGTCACCAAAACGACACAATTAGGATCAGAGCCTAAAGAGGGTCAGTTTCAGAGAGATGGAAAACATTATTTGTGTGATATTTTGAGCTGAAGCTCCACATACACACTCCAGGCACATCAGAAACTTATTTTACATCTTGCACAAAGGGTCATATTAGGTCCTTTTTAATTGCACACGTGCATGTATGAATTTCTAATGCATTTTTGTTCATTTTGCTGGTGTTTTCTTGCTGTAAATGTAGTCTAAGAATCCTCCAGATGGTGTCAAGCGTCTGTCCTGTCCGCTAATGCTCGTCATCTGTAGTCTGTTAGCGGTTTGAGCGTGGTCTCTGGCCCGTTTCAGCACACCATGACAGATGAGTCGGCAGCAGAAATGGGACATTGTCCTCTAGTGTCATTTATTAGTGAGGTTGTGCAGGCCGCGGCCCAGGGATCCAGGCTAATTCAGAGGCTGTAGATCAGTCACAGTCATTCAGTCGGACCAGCGCTGCTCCTGGACACAAGATCTTATCCTAGACACTGATATATCAAGTGCTTTCTAGCACACTAGATCATTCCCTACAGCCCAGATTGCTTAGCAGAGCACAAACACTGCCATACTAGGCCAGTTGTTGGAGGATGCTGTCTACATTTTTTGTGAATCTGAAATGCGTTACTCATCAAATACGTTACTTTAGTTGCTCGTTTCAGATGACAAATCCACTAGAGGGTGCTGTCTATGCTTTTTGTGAATTTGAGATGCGTTACTTATTAAATACGTTACTTTTGTTGTACATTCCATATATGAAAAATCCACTAGAGGGTGCTGTCTACATTTTTGTGAATTTGAAATGCGTTACTTATCAAATACGTTACCTTAGTTGTACGTTTCAGATGAAAAATCCACTAGAGGGCACAGTCTACGCTTTTTGTGAATTTGAGATGTGTTACTTATCAAATACGTTACTTTTGTTGTACATTTCAAATGAAAAATCCGCTAGAGGGCGCTGTCTATGCTTTTTGTGAATTTGAGATGCGTTACTTATCAAATACATTACTTTTGTTGTACGTTTCAGATGAAAAATCCAATTGAGGCCGCTGTCTACATTTTTTGTGAATCTGAAATACTTTATCATATACGTTACTTTTGCTGTACGTTTCATATGAGAAATCCACTAGAGGGCGCTGTCTACATTTTTTATTAATCTGAAATGCATTACTTTTGTTGTTTGTTTCAGACAACAAATCCACTAGAGGGCGCTGGCTAACTGAATCTGAAATGCGTTACTTATGAAATGCTATACATTTGTTGTAAGTTTCAGATGAAAAACCTAGTAGAGGCCACTGTCTACATTATTTTTTGAATCAGAAATTCATTACTTATCAAATACGTTATTTTTTGCTGTACATTTCAGATGAAGAATCCACTAGAGGGTGCTGTCTATGTTATTTTGTGAATATGAAATGTGTTAATTATGAAATGCATCGCTTTTTCTTGTTTTGTTGTGCTGTAGATCAGTCACAGTCATTAAGTCTGACCAGCGCCGCTTCTGGACATAAGATCCTATCCCAGACACTGAGGTGCTTTCTAACACCCTAGATCATTCCCTACAGCCCAGATCACTTAGCAGAGCCAAACACTGCCATACAGGGCCGTTGTTAGAGGATTTGTCAACATTTTTTTTGTCAATCTGAATTAATTTACTTATGAAATATGTTAATTTTGTCATACGTTTCAGATCACAAATCCACTAGAGGGTGCTTTAGTAATGAAATTGCTGAAAGTTTGTGCTGAGCACTGTATATTAGATATATATAATCTATATATGCATCCTAGAATGCATCCACCTTTCATCTTTTTGGAAATGACCCTGCTGCCATATTTCATTCTCAAAAACACAGAAGGAGAAAGAAGAATGTGTTTTGTGTTTGCGACGGTGGCTTTTTTTCTTTTGTTGCGTCTTTTAAAGCCTGTGACAGGATCAAGCGAATGCGTTCTCTCTTTGCTGAAGGGTTTAAAGTTCAGCCGCTCCACAATGCAGGAATGATCTGAATTCAGCTTATCTCGCCGCATCTGTCCCCACTGTCTGATTGAGTGAAACAGGGCAAGTCTTTCTGTCACCTACAAGAGGCTTCAGCTAATGCATCCACCTGTCCACTGTCAACATGCTGAGTCTGTGAGTGTGTTCCTGCAATTCCCAACATTACAAGGAATAAATATACAATATTATAGTTTAGGAATGCCTGTAATTGTTGATCTTGTCAGGACATTTTTGGTCAGATTGTATCCTGTGATGGTTGAGGGGAGAGAATATAGAGTTTGTACTGTAGAAACATCTTTACATCTATGGGAAGTTCTTGTAAAGATAGCTGTGTGTTTGTATGCGCCCGCCTGATCTTCCCTACATTACAAGTAACAAATTTATCATATATAGTATACTGAGACCAGTAATTGTTGACCTTGTGTGGACGTTTTTGAGAACCAAGAAATATGTGCTCGTGGGTACATATGGCTGAAATTTTAACTGCTTTAGATGTTTTTTCTGCTCTAATTTTCTTTTGAAAACACTATGGGTTGTGTTTATTGAAGGGAGTGTGTGGGTCAGTCCATATCAAACTGATTTATTACACACAACGCACACAAGAAAGGCATTAGTATTCACAGAAATGCACACAGTGGCCTCTGGTGGATTTACGAGAAATGGCACGTATGAGAAAACGTATTCAATAACATATTTGAGAATGTCCGAAATGTACACGATACCCTCTAGTGGCAAAAATATCGCCCTGAGCACATATTTCCATTGAGCCTGGGTTGACATTTTTTGTCTACATGAGGAAAGCAGCTCATAAACTACACAGAACGAGTTTTCAGAGGCTTTTGATGCCATTTTTGGCATGTGATACTTGCATGACAATTTGACATAATTTGCTTTGTTATTGTCAAGAATACTGAGTGAAGTTTTAAACTAATTTCGAGATTGGTCATGGCGGGTCTTTCATCTGTAATCAGTAATAATGGATCACAAATCTCCCGCTTCGGATCACACTACGGTTTTTGAGTCACGGATCGGACCATTTTTCGGATCAGCAAAAAGGTGACGACAAATGTCATTTGCTTTCCATTTATGCAAAAATATTACAGCAACAACCATTGGTTTTAATAAACATAACCTAGAACCTGCCATTTTAATAAAAATAAAAAATAATGAAAGAACCAGCTGAAAAAAAGGAAAATATTAAGTATGAAAAATGATCTTTGCTGCTGTTGTTGATAATGCTAAATATAGAAATCTAACATCTTGTACAACAGATCATGTATATTTTCAATTAGTGATTCACCAATTCACACATAAAACTTTGTTTCATTATAGGTGAATCATTTCTGAAAACCTATTCAGTGACATAATTTTGATGGTTGTGTGTCGCCACCCACTGGTTACACAATGTAATTGCTACAACATTCACCAGCGTCAAGTTCCCTTAAACGGGGATTTTAATCTTTACCATAAACATCAGTGTTTATATCTGAACTATAAACTGTTCTCCCAGTACTTCTGTGTTATTTAATTATTTGTAAGGAACTGAAAAAGTGTACAAACTGAATCTCTCTCGATCAAATGCAGATTTGAATGCAGCGCTTCGAAGGATTAATAAACATATGCAAATCATTATCATTTGTCATTCATGTTGCGCTGGTTTGAATTGAGATCAGGATCTTTTAATGTTTAATTGTGCAGATTTACACTGAATGCATTAATGAAGGCTAAACAAACAGTGACAGAAAACATCTTTAATAACCTATGAAAGCATTTAGGTAGGCCCCGACACAACTTTTACCATCATCATTATATTTTACAGGGAAGCCAAAATGCTTTCATACACGTGATCTGAACGCGGGCGGTGATCTCTCTGCAATTGCTATAAATGTTGCATTAACCTATAAGTTCAAAACAAGTTATTAACTTGCGTCACATGCGTTCCGAACCGTGGGTTGTGATTTGTATGGATCACAGATCAACCATGATCCGTTAAACACCTCGTCATAACACATTCAGATTGATCCAAGCCTACAATAAATAGACCAAGGTCACTCTACTGCCTTATCTTCATTTTGGAAGAATCCCACCCTCCACCCCATCTCCTCCTTTTCCTCCTTTTACCAGGGGGAGCTCACGAGACCTACCTGATCTCTGACTCCCTTACATGCTGAAAAACCTGGCAGAAGCCCTTGGCTCAATCATCTCTGAGCTCAGGGTTCTCTCCCAGGACAGCATGTCAAACCTGCTAATAGCGTCAAGCAATATCCAAGTGTGAACTCTTGAAATATGTTTCATTCTTGTATACTTGATAAAATACATATTAAAATGCACAAGGATCAAAACTGCAAACCTGTAAGAATGGGGATTTACCTACAGCGTTTCTAACTGTAGCTCTGCGTAATGACTAAAAGGGTTATCAGTATGATGGTGAAAAACTGTACATTTCTAGTCAAACCAGTCTTCTGTAATCTCATACCAAAAATGTAAATAAGCACAGTTATTATAGCTAAATATGTGGGAGAGTGTTGCTATGATTATTTAATTCATTAATTTTCTTTTCGGCTTAGTCCCTTTATTAATCTGAGGTCGCCACGGCGGAATGAACCGCCTGTGATTTTATAATATAAAGTGTTAAAGTTAAATCAAAAGTAATTCACAGAATACTCGAAAATGAAATGATTTAATAACAATATTTGCAATGGTAACAACTGAAGTAGTTACAAAATAACAATAGGATAGATAAACACATGTTAATTGTACCTAACGTGAATGTTTTTATTTTTATTATTATTTTTTACATTTAACCCTTATGTAATGTTCAAATTGACTATACTTTGGTTATGTTGGGGGCTGTTTTTGCCCCATTGACTTCCATCACGTTCACATTCATTGATTGCAAAGTCATGACAGCATATAATCATGCATTCTTGATTGTTACTTGTTTTCCCTGTTGGGAAGTTATAAAACTTTTTATTTTTACTGTTGATCATCAGTTTAGCATTAGACAGGCCTGTGCAAAAGAGTTTCCAACATTTCTATGGTGTTCATTGGAGTAAAACAGCAGATTATAGTGCACACGCGTAAATATACTTAATGTGTTCGGAGATCTGAGCTGCTTATATTTTATTTTCTCGAACATATCAGGATAAGTGCACGAGATAAGAATCTGAATTTTAAGCCAGATACTAAGATTTTTTTGCACTGCAACTGATGAACAACAGTAAAAATTACAAATTGTAGCTCTTCCCAACAGTGAAAACCAGCAACAATAAAAACTGCATGATTATCTGCTGTCATGGCTTTATAATCAATAAATGTGATTATAATGGAAGTCAATGAGGCAAAAACAGCACCAACATCACCAAAGGGGAGTCAATATGCTCAGTGTTTTGTTGAGCATTTTCACAAAATAGTGTCAAAATAAGATTTTTCAGCAAAAATCATCCCATTTGCTGCAACACAGAGAAAGCTGTGGCCAAATTAAGCCTTAAAAATCATCCCGTTTCAGGGCTCAACAATAAGGACTTCCCGATGGCCCGGGGCCAGTGTGAGAGACGCTTGGCACAGTAGACGGGATCATTACTGGCCCGATTGAGGCCACCTTTTGTTAAATAATTTCGAACTGCAATAAAATACCTCAACATTTTCCATACTGCTCTTTTTGTTTTGTTAACTCAGAAGTTTTCTCATTATACATTTATTAACATTTAATAAATATTATTTAAATAATTATTAACATTTAAATAATTATAGGCATTATTTTTGACACATTATTTAAAATTTGCGGCTAAAAAATAGCTATACAATTACATTTTTTCTTTGGTGAGGCCAGAGGAAATTTTGGTGAGGCAAGTAAAAATCTGAACCATTGGACCAGTAGAAAAAATCCTTAGTGTTGAACCCTGCATGAGAAAGCCCAGATTATGCCCAGAGTGAATGAAAACAACCCAACAGCACACAAGTAGGGAACACTGAGCAACAGTTATAATAGTTTTGTCTCTTCCTTGATCATGTTCTGCTTTGGAATCTGTATGGGCCTTTTTGAGAGGGGTTTGGAAGTGCAATGCAATCTGAGCTGCATCCAATGCTTTTCAATGCGCAAACCTAACCCCACCTCTCACAGTGACATCACTAGCTCCATTGAGTGCATTGTGTCTGACATTGCATCACTGAGATATGCAGTCTCAGCTTGCATCATCAAGGCTGCATCCAGATCCTATTGGCCTTTTTGGTGAAAAGGGCATTATTAGCAATAGTAACACATGCTTACGATAATTTTCATCCTTTCAAACCTGACAAGCTACATTTAGAAGAAATGAAAGAATTACCTGGCATTTACTATGAAAGGAAACAGTCCTTTTCTCTGCCATGTTAAAAGGTCATAGGTCATCATGAATCAGTAAAATCATATAACGGATCTGTCTCTGGCATTCCCAGTGTAAATTATCTCCCGAATGAGCTCCGGCTCAGTGTACGGTGTGCGTGTGGACGTGCTCATAGGCAAGAAAGATCTCTTCAGTGTTTTTATGCGTGTTCAGACTTCATGGCTTCTGGAAAGGATCTTAATATTTTATTAGTCTGCATCTTTAATGCACAAATCCAGAAATCTGAGCATTTCTGCCTGTAAAACAATAAGCCTTGAATTTGTGATTACATAGACTCAAAACCCAGCACAGCAGAAACTTTCCTGAGGCATTACGCAACGAAAAACAGACACGCTCCAACTGACCTTGTTTATTATAATCCGTATGATGTGTAAAAGTTTATAAAGTGACGAGTTATTTTAATAAGATTACTTCTATACAGAATTAGTCAAGTATAAGATTACTTTTCATGTTTCGGTCATAAACAGTTACAGTTAGTATAACACACTTGGACTTAGCTTAAATTCATTCATTCGTTTTGCTTCGGCTTAGTCCCTTTATTTATCAGGAGTCGCCACAGCGGAATGAACCGCCAACTTATCCAGCATATGTTTTATGCAGCGGATGCCCTTCCGGCTGAAACCCAGTACTGGGAAACACTCATACACACTCATTCACACACACACACTCATACACTACAGACAATTTAGTTCATCAGTTCCCCTATAGTGCATGTGTTTGAACTGTGGGGGAAACCGGAGGACACGGAGGAAACCCACACCAACACAGGGAGAACATGCAAACTCCACAGAGAAACACACACTGACCCAGCCGAGACTCGAACCAGTGACCTTCTTGCTGTGAGGCCACAGTGCTGACCACTGAGCAACCGTTCCTTAAATACTGTAAATAATTAATCAATTCTGAATAAATCATTACAGGTCATTTTGTTTTTAGTTAAACAAATATATTTAGCTACATAATTGTATTTCTCAGCAAAATTTCTCAGAAGGTTTCATTTATCCAGATGATTGATTATGCTTAGGAAACAATTAATTTTGTCTGAAATGTATATCATGTAAATAATATATGGGATGTGTGAAATATATGCTGCTTTAAAATATGTTGGGTTTTAATACACACAGTAAAATGTTCAGTATTCTTTTAGAGTTAGGTTTTTGATAGAGTTAGGGTTTTTGGTTCACATATAAAGAATTAAAATTGTTTATTTTTTTCAAACGCAATTAGATCCACGTGTTTGTTAATCAAAGCAAGTCTCTCATATAATAATATGCCTACTAATTAACAGAAAATATTACTTTAGAAGCGGTATTGTAAATAAATCATACAAGCATTTGCATTTTATTGGAATCAACATAAAAACTGAGTCAATTTGCACACATTATATATTAGGGCTGCACGAAATTGAAAAAAAAAACCCCAGACATTGCAATATTTTATTTATCTGCTATTTATATTGCAATATGAATATCATTTCCGAAGAGAACTTTAGTAACTCTATTCAGAAACCTTTCACTGATTACTGGTTTAACTTTGACTGGGATATTAAAGATGAGTGCATGAACATAAAATATACACAATTAAAACTAAAGCACGGAAGAAAACAATAGAACAATCATAAAAGGTGACACTTTATTTTGATGGTGCATTTGAGTATTAGCTTAGTACAGTGTTTCCCAACCCTGTTCCTGAAGGCACACCAACAGTCCACATTTTCAACCTCTCCCTAATCAAACACACCTGAATCAACTTATCATAACATCAGAAGAGACTCCAACACCTGAAGGTAATGGGTCAGAAAAGGGGGACATCCAAAATATGTACTGTTGGTGTGCCTCCAGGAACAGGGTTGGGAAACACTGGCTTAGTATATCCGCTGATACTGCTCCTTCAACAGACATTTAACTGACTATAAACTTTAAGTACATATCAACTTACACTAACCCAAACCCTAACAGTCTACTTATAATCTAATGAGAATTAGTTGGCATGTAGATGCGATGTAACTTAAATTCAACAAACGGACCATCAAAATAAAGTGAGACCTCATAAAAAAACAAACAAACGGTGCTTTAGGGTTTTTGCTGGAGTTTAAGAGTATTCAATAATCAAATGTAAAATAACACCGCATGTCATCTTCATTGTAGAAATAAACACAGTCATTACTTGTTAAAGTGGCATTATAATTATAATTATTATCGGCATTATAATTCCTTGTGCCAAAATGGTTTGAATTCACTTGATACCTTAGTCACAGGCTTATAAAACTATATCATCAAAATAAAAACCTTACACACTATTATATTAGGGTTAAACTTTGCTACCAAATCACGTGCTCTGAACTGTTTCTTTATTTTATTATTTATTTATTTATAATACTTTAAACAGGAAAAAATTTAAAAGTTAAAAGGTGATGAGGCCTGATGCTGTTTTTCAGCAGTTCCTGCTCTGCAGAACATAGAAACAAACAGACACCCTAGCATTTCTTCGATCAACACATACAGTAAAAACAGTACAAACAATGACCTGAAGCCTCATGTATCCAACCCAGGCTCAATCTGAAAACGTACCTCCACGGACGTTTCTGGAGACCGCGAAATACGTCCCGGCGCCACGTTTTTCTGCAGTTTTTGTTTTCGTGAATCCGCCAGAGGTCGCCGTGTATGCTTTTTGAGATCTCAAATTTCCCTCGCGAGTGTCATTCGCGCCTGCTGTTCTCACGTAAACCCAAATGCACCATCATTAACTCCCCATGTATGTGTAGTTAACTCGATCAGAGAAACCTTTAGCCCGGACAGGCTACTGTGCATATTTTTTGGTACATGCCAATAATTATTTTTTATTTGTAATTGTTTTTTTAAGAAAGATTTTGTTGAATTAAAAGAGCATGCATACAGCTATATTTAGCATGTTTTGACATATTATTTAACATGTGTGGCTAAGAAATAATTATTGATTTTTGGTGTGGTCGGAGATAGATTAGGTAAATCCTTAGTGTTGAGCCCTGAAAAGTCAAAATTGCAATGCAACACTGAAACCACAACCCATTTGCTCATGCTCATTAAGCAAGTTCATACACACAACAAAGTGAAATGAATGAGGAGGCATGTGGACATAACACAAAGTCTAAATTAAGTCATTTTAGCATGCCAAAGTCAAATTTTTGCATATAAAATATATTTTCCCAACAATAAAATTATAATTATATGTATATATATATATATATATATATATATATATATATATATATATATATATATATATATATATATAATCCAATATAATATATATATATATATATATTATAAATATATATTATATATATTATGAATTATTATTATGGCTAGTGAAAATGGCGAGTGGATAGCAACATTGGAAATTGTCTATAGCCACAGTGGCTGGTGATCAAAGAAGTTAATGTCAAGCCCTGCTTATAATGCATTAAAACAATTCAGTGTTTAACAACAAAGTCATAAGTTTAAGGCACTTGAAACGTAAATGGAAAAAAATTAAAAAGCTTTTATTAACATGTCATTAGCAATGTTTCCATCCAAAAATGTGAATGAACTTTATGCGCAAAACTGGATTATCGCATAAAAGACGTGCGAATAAAGCAGCGTTTCCATCCAACGGTGTTTTAGAATGACCAAAACAACAGTTCAGATGCTCTACAGTGTGATCAGCCTGCTGGTTTGTCCATTCACACACATTTTCATCATCACATGATCTCTGATAACAAAATCACATGACCTTTTTAATGCGCATACTGAAATTTGTGCAATGAAAGTGTTTCCATCGTAGTTTATGAGCATCTTTTCTTATCGAATAGAACGTTTATCCTACTCAGTTATGCGCATAATTTTTATGGTTTTTTATGCGCATATGCAAAATGCGCATAAAAATAGGTGGATGGAAACGTGATTGCAAGCTTTGCCAAAATGCATAGGTGCGGTGCACAATAATGCTGCTTTTAATTTTATTTTATTTTTAATAGTAGCCAGGTTAATGTACATTTATGAATCCCTGACCCAAACAGCAGCCACACATTAATTACCCCTGAAGCACTTTTTGTTTTGGTTTTGTATTTACCATTCAGCATTTGTTTGATCAACTAAAACAATGCTTTTCTCTCCGTTCTGCTTGCCGCCTGTGATTGGAGTTAAATGCATTGTCTATTCAGTTGTAAATGGCAGCGCGGTGTCGTGGTGGAGATGTAATTTAGCTCTTCTTTCAGCTGTATGTATTGTTCATTAATGTTACTGGCGTATCTATCATAGTTACTCTCCTCTGCTCTGTCATCTGTCTCTGCCTGTTTTGCATGAGAGCAGTTGCTCTCGTCTCATTGGCATGCATCTATTTACCTCCGGGCTCTTGTTTATTTTAATACAACAATAGTACAGTAAGCACTTTGGAGAGACGCTACTGTCACCAACAGCCTCTGATGGAGAGCCACAATGGCAGAAATTTATCAGCATCGCCAAATTTATGAAGTGCCAAAGTGCTTCACTTGACAAAAAACAAGCTTGTCAGCACACGAAACATGCCACATGCGCACACACATTGTGTTTTCATGCTTTATGGGGACTCTGCATAGATGTTATGCTATTTATATTGGATTAACTGTGTATTTTGTCCTCTTAATCCAACACTCTGCACTTTTACATTAATTCTGGATGATTTATGAAGTGATAACCAGAAATAGGGACACAAAAGACTGATGTTGCTCTATTTGAGAAGACATTTGGTCCCCACAAGGTGATGAATACCAGGTACTGACACACTCTTTTTACACAAACCCTCCTTGATGGAAAATAATAATAAAAATAAAACTATATTCTGGTTTAGTAGGTTTTGTACCATGGATACTCATAGATCGTGGCTATTTATTCATCACATGAAGTCGACTGGAGCTTGTTTTATTTTGTGTTGAGCAGAAAAATAAACTGAATTGCTGGTGAAGAGAAGAAATGTCAATTTGTTTAGTAATTTTTTGTTGTTTTTATTCTGCAACTTTACTTCATTTCATCATTTATTTAAGCTTGTCAGCACACGATGAATACCACATGCACACACACATAGTGTTTTCATACTTTATGGGGACTCTGCATAGATGTTATGCTGTTTCTGTTGTATAGACTGTATATTTTGTCCTCATCTCCACCTTGAAATTCAACCTTCACAGAAAAAAAATGCACATTTAAATTTTCTAAATGATTCATTCTAGATCTGATTTATGACCCAAAAATTTCACCACAATGTCAAAAATGAGTGATATTGCTCTACTTGGAGATGTTTGGTCCCCACAAGGTGATGAAAACCAGGTACAGAGACACTCTTTTTACACAAACCCTCCTTGATGGAAAAAAATAATAAAAATAAAACTATATTCTGGCTTAGTAGGTTTTGAGCCATAGATACTCATGGATCATGGCTAGTTTTACATCATTTGAAATCGACTGGAGCTTTTTTTGTTTTTTGTTGAGCAGAAAAATAAACTGAATTGCTGGTGAAGACAAGAAATGTCAATTTGTTTAGTATTTTTTGTAGTTTTTCTGCAACTTTACTTCATTTAGTCATTTATTCAAGCTTGTCAGCACACGATATATGCAACATGCACACACACATTGTGTTTTCATACTTTATGGGGACTCTCCATAGATGTTATGCTGTTTCTGTTGTATAGATTGTACATTCTGTCCTCTTTCCTCAACTCCACCTCGAAATTCAACCTTCACAGAAAAAAAAATCTGCGCATTTAAATGTTCTAATTGATTCATTCTAGATCTGATTTATGACCAAAAAATTTCACCACAATGTCAAAAATGACTGATATTGCTCTACTTGAGATGTTTGGTCCCCACATGGTGATGAATACCAGGTACAGAGACACATTTTTTACACAAACCCTCCTTGATGGAAAAAATAATAAAAATAAAACTATATTCTGGTTTAGTAGTTTTTGAGCCATAGATACTCATGGATCATGGCTAGTTTTCCATCATTTGAAATCGACTGGAGCTTTTTTTATTTTGTGTTGAGTAGAAAAATTTACTGTTTCGGTGGTGAAGACAAGAATTGTCAATTTGTTTAGTATTTTCTATATTTTTTTCTGCAACTTTACTTCATTTTATCCTTTATTCAAGCTTGTCAGCACACATTGTGTTTTCATGCTTTATGGGGACTCTCCATAGATACGCATCTATGGAGAGTCCCCATAAAGCATGAAAACACAACACAAAAGCATGCTGTTTCTGTTGTATTATTCTGTCCTCTAAATACAACACTCTGCACTTTTACATTTTCAAAATAATTTATTCTGGATGATTTATGAGCTGATTATGACCAAAAAAGGTTTTAAAAAATATGGGCGTGCGAGAGATCTTCAGAGTGGATGATCAACATCAACAGCCTGAGGTATCAAGACATTTGTGCTGCCCATTACATTACAAACCACAGGAGAGGGCGAATTCTTCAGCAGGATAGCGCTCCTTCTCATACTTCAGCCTCCACATCAAAGCTCCTGAAAGCAAAGAAGGTCAAAGTGCTCCAGGATTGGCCAGTCCAGTCACCAGACATGAACATTATTGAGAATATGAAGGAGGAGGCATTGAAGATGAATCTAAAGACTCCTGATGAACTCTGGGAGTCCTGCTGAAACGCTTTCTTTGCCATTCCAGATGACTTTATTAATCAGTGATTTGAGTCATGTCAGAGATGTATGGATGCAGTCCTCCAAGCTCATGATGGAGTCAGACACAATATTCATTCTGTTTCCACTGCAGCATGACCACATATTCTATACTGGACATTATTGAAGGTTCAGTGAGCAGACTTTAGTCTAAGCAGAGTCAGAGCTTACTGTCTTAATTATATAATTAAAAGTCAAGGCATGATCATATTTTATTTTGGTCAAATAAGCGTAATCTAGAGGCCTTTACCTTTCATATAAGCCACTTTTGATACCAAATGATCAACTAGAAGTCAAGTTATTATTTGCTGTTCCTAAAACTTGAATAGGCAGCAAGTCTTTTGTCAGGTACAGTAGTGTATGTGAGGAGTTTTCCTAGCAAGGGTTAATCTGTTTAATTTGATTGCTCAGGAATTATAGCATAACATTTTATCATTGTTTGACACTTTAACTTGAAGCATACGACTTGCATGAGAGCATATTAAACACACATTCAGAAGAGCGTAACATTTAGTCTTTGTTTCTTGATTATCAGACCCTCTTAACTCGTCTTTGGAGAAATGCACAGTGGCTAATGAATTCCTCTGAGAAATCCTTGTTATTTTTAAATTGTTAATGATGACAGAAATCTCTGAAATGGTGAATACTCCAGCAGAATGTAAAGTCTAAATGGTGAAATGAATGTGGCGCTGCCTGAAGTTTTGCTTTTGTTCTCGGGGATTATAAAAGTGAGATATGTGCCCCTGGAAGCTGGATCACTGTCTGAAAGTTTGGAGCTGGATGAGCGGGATATAACTGTATTATTAATAGCTTCACGTCCTTATGCAGAATTCTGTGTCAATATATTTATTTAACACAAAATGAAGCTCTCATGAGTCTCATCTCTGCCAAGCATAAAGAGGGAAATTAATGTTGAATCACCCGTGTGAATAATTTCATACACTGTGTCAGAATGAGCCTCAATTTTCCAACTCTGAATGCTTTCCGGATCACATTTTCTGCCTCCTAGAGCTGAACGGGGCGGTTATAGAGTCACGTCCAAGAGGTCTTGAGGAAATAAAAATCTGTTTACATTTGTTCATGTTCATCACTGTTTAGTTCAATCCATTGGAAATGCAAGCCTTTTCGTGTAATGGAAATTACATTGCTCCATGTACGATTTGTTGCACATTTCAGATGACAAATCCACTAGAGGGCGCTGTCTACATTTTTGTGAATCAGAAATACATTACTCATGAATTACATTACTTTTGTTGTACGTTTGAATGACAAATCCACTAGAGGGCGCTGTCTATATTGTTTTTGTCATTCTGAAATACATTACTTATGAAACACATTACTTTTGCTGTACATTTCAGATGACAAATCCACTAGAGGGCGCTGTCTACATTTTTGTGAATCAGAAATACGTTACCTATGAATTACATTACTTTTGTTGTACAAATCCACTAGAGGGTGCTGTCATTTTAGTTTTTGTCATTCTGAAATACATTACTTATGAATCACGTTTTTGCTGTACATTTCAGATGACAAATCCACTAGAGGGCGCTGTCTACATTTTTGTGTATCAGAAGTACGTTACTCATGAATTACATTACTTTTGTTGTACGTTTGAATGTCAAATCCACTAGAGGGCGCTGCCAATATTTTTTTTGTCATTCTGAAATACATTACTTATGAAACATGTTACTTTTGCTGTACATTTCAGATGACAAATCCACTAGAGGGCGCTGTCTACATTTTTGTGTCTCAGAAATATGTTAATCATGAATTACATTACTTTTGTTGTACGTTTGAATGACAAATCCACTAGAGGGCGCTGTCTACATTTAAGTGAATCTGAAATATGTTACTTAAGGTGCTTTTTGTTTGAAAGTCCTTATTAATCAGAACAACTGTGTAAAGATTACATCAACCATGATTAGGTGTACACAAATACTGGTTGTTTTTAACATGATATACAAAGATTAGCTGTGTTTAAATGCTTTTTATACATTTGTTTTACAAGGTTTGAATTTTTTATCTTGTCCACCTGCGACCCACCCATATGCAGGCTATTTTTTTATACCTGACTGGATAAATGGTCGCACTTTATTTTGATGGTCCGTTTGTTGAATGTAAGTTACATTGCATCTACATGCCAACTAATTCTCATTAGATTATATGTAGACTGTTTGGTTGGGGTTAGGGTTAGTGTAAGTTGACATGTACTAGCAAAGTTTCTTATAGTCAGTTAGATGTGCTGTATGTTGACTCTTCTAAAGCATAAAAATACCATAATATGTTTGCAGATACTTAAGAAACATGCCAAGTGAACTTGTTTATCTGAAAAACAATGCTGAAGTCAGATATTCTGCTTTAAAAATGTTTTTTATTCTGTGCCGGAACGCTGTCTTTGTTTTGGGTAATTTTAACCTGCTCAATGCCATTTTTAACAATTATATTTCAGCACCTCAGGTTGCCTTGGTGGAAACAACGTATTTCATTCATTCATTCATTCAGAAAGGCTCCAAAAGCATGCATCCATGACCAAAATGTGACCTCCGGTGGACAGTAGCAGATTCAGTTCTACATAGAGTTAATAATTAATAAGCAAATGATCTAAATATTATGAGCGTAAACATTAGGTGAGCAGGTTACGTTGTACCAACGTGTCCTAACAACACGCTTCGTGACGAGATACGTAGTGATGAGCAATTTGGCTGTTTGCATCAGTCGAAACACGACAGAAATGTAAATTCAGCCATTCAGAAGCACAGAATATGCACTCACTCATGAAATGGTAAGGTTTATAATCTATTTAATACATATTAGCCCTCTTTAACATTATTAAATGTAGATGCTGAATCACTCATATGGGTTTAGTTTTAAAGTTTCATTTCAAATGGTTTATTTTATTTTCCAGATCTGAGGTGAACTATCTCCTGCTGCTTTCAGTATATGGCAATAAATGTCATGTCAAATTATACAATACAATACAATATCTGTACATAAGAGTGCTTAAGAGAGAGAAGCAGAATATAAAAGAAACATTTAACAAATAAAAGCAATAAAACAGTGATCAATGAGAGTTAAAAGCAAGAGAAAATTAATAGGTCTTTAAAACAGACTTGAAGACAGAAATGGAGGGAGAAAGTCTAATGTGAATTGGTAGACTGTTCCAGAGTTTAGGACCAGCAACAGCAAACGCTCGATCACCTCGTTTTTTAAGGCGTGTTCTGGGTACGGTGAGTAAACAGCATTTACATTATTAGCATTTAACATTGAATAAAACACATGAGGTGTGAGAAATAGAAGCTGTTTCTAATAAACCAATTCGAGGTGTTGGTTAGGACCAAAACTCCTTTTCAAGACTTCCCACTTAGATATGCTTGGTGTATAAAGCAGGTTTGGCATGCTGTCCCAGGAGAGAACCCTGAGCTCGGAGATACTTGAGCCCAAGGCTCCCGCCCAGTCGATAAGCATATCTGGAGATCCGAGATCAAGTAGGTCTCGAGAGCTCCCCCTTTTAAAAAGGGAGGAAAAGGAGGAGATGGGGTGGAAGGGGGGATTCTTCCAAACGAAGATAGAGCAGTAGGAAGAAAATGATCCATTTATAGTAAACTAGGATCACTCTGATTGGATTATTACTGATTACAGATGAGTGGCCAGACGTGCTCAATCATATCACGTGCTCCTCTCAAAATTAGTTTATGAAACTTCACTTAATATGGAGAATATTCCTTCTATCAGGTGCCAATGCTTTCATTTAGAACACGGTTTAAATCACTCGCTCCTGTCCTCAATCTGGCAACCTGCGCTTGCGTTTGTTTTCAATACCTAGTTCAACCACTGGGTGTCAAACTTACATACTGCACCTTCAAGCGTCTTTTGAATGTCTTTATCAGCAGATATTAAGCAGACAGTCTACTAATACTCAAATCGACCATCAAATTAAAGTGTCTCCGGATAAATTAATACTTTATAATATTGCTTCATTCTACCACCATTTGTGCTTTAAATATATACAGCTTCAATATATATCTGTAGGATTTAAAGATGCCTTTTTGCTGCTGAAACAAAAGACCAAGCCATTCCATTCATTTTTATTCATTTTCTACCCCTGAGGAAAAATGATCTAGTCAAACTCTTGTTTTTTATACATAACAAAGAAATAAATAATGCACAATTGTAGACTTGATCAAAATCATGTTTTAGCTGTAACATTTCAGATATATTCATAGTGATTTTAATTTTAATTAACCCCAGGTTTTCTCCTTGAGGGCATAGCTGTGTAAAACACACACAACCGTGAGTTTTCTGCCCTACGTGTTTATTTCCCGTAGATGAACTACTGTAGATCCTGTCCTGGAATCATAATCATGTTGATGTATTCTCCGCACAGGTCTAATATCTGTTGTGCGCAGCGGAGGATTCATTAATGATTACTGACGCGTCTGCGCAAATCTCTCACGCAGGATATTGGTGATTAGCTTTGTTGATTAAAAACATCATTTAAAGCTTTCCTTTAATATCTTCATATGCGGGAGCAATTTTTTAATATCTGCATTGAATGATAACCTCTCCGTCGGGTCGTTCATCAGGCGTGAATCTAACGGAGATGATTTTTCCCCCGTCTGTTCTCCATGTATTGAGGACATTGTGTCTTCAGCGTGTCTTTCCTGATTCTCTCATTATTCAGACTGAAACCTGCTGACTAATACAGAGCAGCAGTTATGAGCTCCATGTATTGTTAATGGGGAAGGAGGACGGAGAAAACTCCTCAGGTTTTCTGCTGTTATTGAGCTGTCTGTAGCCATAGAGACTGTAGGATGGGTTTGAAGGGATAGTTCACGCAAACATTAAAATTCTGTCATTAACACGCTTGTGTTGTCTTAGAATTTCAACCTAGGTTATCCAGTTGAAGTCAGAATTATTCACCCTCCTGCAAATTTCTTTTTTTTCAATTATTTCCCAAATGATGTTTAACAGATTCAGGAATTTTTCACAGTATTTCCTGTAATATTTTTTCCTCTGGAGAAAGTCTTATTGGTTTAATTTCAGCTAGAATCAAAGCAGTTTGATTTATTTATTTTATAAAACCATTTCAAGGTCAATATTATTAGCCCCTTTAAGCAATATTAGTTTTGGATTGTCTCCAGAACAAACCACTGTTATACAATGACTTGCCTAATTACTTTAACTTTACCTAGTTAAGCCTTTAAATGCCACTTAAAACTAAATACTAGTATCTTGAAGAGTATCTAGTCTAATATTATTTACTGTCATCATGACAAAGATAAAATAAATCAGTTATTAGAGATGAGTTATTAAAACTGTTATGTTCAGAAATGTGTTAAAAAAATCTTCTCTCCGTTAAACAGAAATTGGGGAAAAAATATACAGGAGGGTGAATAATTCTGACTTCAACTGTATATCTGAAGGAATGAAGGGAAGTGAAGAGCACTAGATAGTGTGCATGATCAGGAGAAACGAGAGAAACTGAAGTTCACCACTACTTTCATAATAAAAGCTCAGATTGGTGTTAGTTTTGTTAAAACCTGTTAGCCAGCACTCAATTTTAGGGATTTACACCTACCTAACTTTAAATAGTAATATTTATAGTATATATCATTGGAAAGAAGACACTTTGAGCTTTACTGTGGTAAAAGAAGTTACATGTTAAAAAAAATATAAAAAGTTATATACTATGAAGTTATGAGAATTTTTTTATTGTGTTCAATATTTGTTTTCCATATAGAAACACAGGAAAACATTAATGTAATGTCCTAGAAAAAACATGACTTGACAGCCAAGTATTTCATGAGTTTATATTTTAAATTTGATGAAGAGAGCATGCAAAATGAGATTACTGTAAAAAGTTTTCCGAGGCTATGTCGATGTCCTTCTCTCCCTCACCGTCAGAGGCACTTTCTCAAAAATTATGTTCCCAAGCTAAAACATTTACAGTTGCTGAATAATTTGGTCTACATTCAAAGTTTATGTATCTTTGGAAAGAAGACACTCTGGGCTTTGTTGTCCATCATCTAGATCTTAGGATTTTCTGAGCTCAGGGCTCTCTCACGGGACAGCATGCCAAACAAGCTTTAGAATGAATCATCAGCTAGGTGTGAACTCTTGAAACAGATATTGGAAAAAAAATGTTCAGGGGGGATAGTATTTTATTTTAAATTATTATTCTAATAATTCTATATTAGAATGACTGAATAGACTGTATGTGCCCAGGGCTACATCTTTGAGAACCGAGAAATATGTACATGAGGCTGTTTTCTTGCTGCTTTTGTTTGCACATTCACTAGAGGGCGCTGTGTACATTTTTGACAATCTCAAATGTTACTGGGAGACATTTTCTCATACTTGCCATTTTTCGTAAATCCACCAGAGGGCGCTGTATACTTTTCTGTCAATAATAAAGACCCCATTAAATGAAAATAGTTTTTTTAGATGTTAATATGAGTGCTGTTAATTTTTAAGATATCTATAAGCTAGTGTGCTCCAGAACAGTGACAAAATTCCTGTTTAGAAGATATAAAACTGATGTTAAGCTTGTAGTTTGTCACTTCAGCCAATAGATGGAGCAATGATTTTTTTTCTCACGTCACCTCAAACCAGTTTCTCATCACATCATAACCAATGAAATGCTCTCTAGTATCTGACATGCCCCGCCATCTTCAAGACTTTTCTCATTTGCTTTTCATTTGATGTGCTTGAGCTCAACCACTTTCACTAGCAGAGCAGGGATAAAACAAAACGCTACACTGTCCCACCCTATCTTTTTGCTTTAGTTGAAATTCTGTCAAACATTGAATTAATGCATATTTCGAAGCACTTTACAGGATCTTTAACATCCTTTTCGTGTGCATCCATAATATATCAGCTTGATGTGGATTGAACCACATTGTCCCTTCAATAAACACAACCAATAGTGTTTTCAAAAGCAAACTAGAGAAGAAAAGCATTTGTTTTACACTCAAAATGCAGACATATGTATCTGCGAGCACATATTTCTCAGTTCTCAAAAATGTAGCCCTGGGCACATATTCCCAATGAGCCTAGAAAATTATAAATATTGACCTATTATGCAAACATCACTTTTATAAGGGGTTTAAACACAGTTGTGTGTCAGCAGTGTGTGAATATAACCAGCTTAAATGGTAAACATCAATTAATGTTATTGTTTATAATCAGACTTGTTAGAAACACTTTGATTGACATTCCCCCTTTGTACGTGTCATCAGAGGGGGAAAGCCCTGCCCACTAGTGCCAATATCTCCCTCATTAGCATAAACAGCAGCCCTGAGTGAGAAGCAGCTGCCCAATAGCCATTAGAGTTTCACTGTACCTGCTGTAGATGATGTCATCCAACAAACCAAATGTGCTGGAGCCGCTTTTTTAATCATAATACAGACCCATAGCCAGCCTGCTGAAAGAGGTGGTTTAGGTTTAAGTACTGTATTTTAGCAATATGTAAGAACTATTTTTTGCTGTATTTGCTTGTCAGCTGGTATCATAATGTGCATGTTTTTTTCATGCACTGAAATATCTGCTGTCTGTAGCCATAGAGACTGAGGGATGGGTTTAAAGGGTTAGTTCACACACACGCACACACACAAAATCCTCTTATTAATTACTGGCCTTCATATTGTTCCAAACTTATGAGACTTTTGTTCATCATCAAACACAAATGACCCTCAACAGAGAAGAAGCTTTCAGACTTTAGGTAATGCATTGGTCACACTTTACTATAAGGTTGTTTTAGGTAATGCATTGGTCACACTTTACTATAAGGTTGTTTTAGGTAATGCATTGGTCACACTTTACTATAAGGTTGTTTTAGGTAATGCATTGGTCACACTTTACTATAAGGTTGTTTTAGGTAATGCATTGGTCACACTTTACTATAAGGTTGTTTTAGGTAATGCATTGGTCACACTTTACTATAAGGTTGTTTTAGGTAATGCATTGGTCACACTTTACAATAAGGTTGTTTTAGGTAATGCATTGGTCACACTTTACTATAAGGTTGTTTTAGGTAATGCATTGGTCACACTTTACTATAAGGTTGTTTTAGGTAATGCATTGGTCACACTTTACTATAAGGTTGTTTTAGGTAATGCATTGGTCACACTTTACTATAAGGTTGTTTTAGGTAATGCATTGGTCACACTTTACTATAAGGTTGTTTTAGGTAATGCATTGGTCACACTTTACTATAAGGTTGTTTTAGGTAATGCATTGGTCACACTTTACTATAAGGTTGTTTTAGGTAATGCATTGGTCACACTTTACTATAAGGTTGTTTTAGGTAATGCATTGGTCACACTTTACTATAAGGTTGTTTTAGGTAATGCATTGGTCACACTTTACTATAAGGTTGTTTTAGGTAATGCATTGGTCACACTTTACTATAAGGTTGTTTTAGGTAATGCATTGGTCACATTTTACTATAAGGTTGTTTTAGGTAATGCGTTGGTCACACTTTACAATAAGGTTGTTTTAGGTAATGCGTTGGTCACACTTTACTATAAGGTTGTTTTAGGTAATGCATTGGTCACACTTTACTATAAGGTTGTTTTAGGTAATGCATTGGTCACACTTTACTATAAGGCTGTTTTAGGTAATGCATTGGTCACACTTTACTATAAGGCTGTTTTAGGTAATGCATTGGTCACACTTTACTATAAGGTTGTTTTAGGTAATGCATTGGTCACACTTTACTATAAGGTTGTTTTAGGTAATGCATTGGTCACACTTTACTATAAGGTTGTTTTAGGTAATGCATTGGTCACACTTTACTATAAGGTTGCTGTAGGTAATGCATTGGTCACACTTTACTATAAGGTTGTTTTAGGTAATGCATTGGTCACACTTTACTATAAGGTTGTTTTAGGTAATGCATTGGTCACACTTTACAATAAGGTTGTTTTAGGTAATGCATTGGTCACACTTTACTATAAGGTTGTTTTAGGTAATGCATTGGTCACACTTTACAATAAGGTTGTTTTAGGTAATGCATTGGTCACACTTTACTATAAGGTTGTTTTAGGTAATGCATTGGTCACACTTTACTATAAGGCTGTTTTAGGTAATGCATTGGTCACACTTTACTATAAGGTTGTTTTAGGTAATGCATTGGTCACATTTTACTATAAGGTTGTTTTAGGTAATGCATTGGTCACACTTTACTATAAGGTTGTTTTAGGTAATGCATTGGTCACACTTTACTATAAGGTTGTTTTAGGTAATGCATTGGTCACACTTTACTATAAGGTTGTTTTAGGTAATGCATTGGTCACATTTTACTATAAGGTTGTTTTAGGTAATGCATTGGTCACACTTTACTATAAGGTTGTTTTAGGTAATGCATTGGTCACACTTTACTATAAGGTTGTTTTAGGTAATGCATTGGTCACATTTTACTATAAGGTTGTTTTAGGTAATGCATTGGTCACTTTACTATAAGGTTGTTTTAGGTAATGCATTGGTCACACTTTACTATAAGGTTGTTTTAGGTAATGCGTTGGTCACACTTTACTATAAGGTTGTTTTAGGTAATGCATTGGTCACACTTTACTATAAGGTTGTTTTAGGTAATGCATTGGTCACACTTTACTATAAGGTTGTTTTAGGTAATGCATTGGTCACACTTTACTATAAGGTTGCTGTAGGTAATGCATTGGTCACACTTTACTATAAGGTTGTTTTAGGTAATGCATTGGTCACACTTTACTATAAGGTTGTTTTAGGTAATGCATTGGTCACATTTTACTATAAGGTTGTTTTAGGTAATGCATTGGTCACACTTTACAATAAGGTTGTTTTAGGTAATGCGTTGGTCACACTTTACTATAAGGTTGTTTTAGGTAATGCATTGGTCACACTTTACTATAAGGTTGTTTTAGGTAATGCATTGGTCACACTTTACTATAAGGCTGTTTTAGGTAATGCATTGGTCACACTTTACTATAAGGTTGTTTTAGGTAATGCATTGGTCACACTTTACTATAAGGTTGTTTTAGGTAATGCATTGGTCACACTTTACTATAAGGTTGTTTTAGGTAATGCATTGGTCACACTTTACAATAAGGTTGTTTTAGGTAATGCATTGGTCACACTTTACTATAAGGTTGTTTTAGGTAATGCATTGGTCACACTTTACTATAAGGTTGTTTTAGGTAATGCATTGGTCACACTTTACTATAAGGTTGTTTTAGGTAATGCATTGGTCGAACTTTACAATAAGGTTGTTTTAGGTAATGCATTGGTCACATTTTACTATAAGGTTGTTTTAGGTAATGCATTGGTCACACTTTACTATAAGGTTGTTTTAGGTAATGCATTGGTCACACTTTACTATAAGGTTGTTTTAGGTAATGCATTGGTCACACTTTACTATAAGGTTGTTTTAGGTAATGCATTGGTCACATTTTACTATAAGGTTGTTTTAGGTAATGCATTGGTCACACTTTACTATAAGGTTGTTTTAGGTAATGCATTGGTCACACTTTACTATAAGGTTGTTTTAGGTAATGCATTGGTCACATTTTACTATAAGGTTGTTTTAGGTAATGCATTGGTCACTTTACTATAAGGTTGTTTTAGGTAATGCATTGGTCACACTTTACTATAAGGTTGTTTTAGGTAATGCGTTGGTCACACTTTACTATAAGGTTGTTTTAGGTAATGCATTGGTCACATTTTACTATAAGGTTGCTGTAGGTAATGCATTGGTCACTTTACTATAAGGTTGTTTTAGGTAATGCATTGGTCACACTTTACTATAAGGTTGTTTTAGGTAATGCATTGGTCACACTTTACTATAAGGTTGTTTTAGGTAATGCATTGGTCACACTTTACTATAAGGTTGTTTTAGGTAATGCATTGGTCACACTTTACTATAAGGTTGTTTTAGGTAATGCATTGGTCACACTTTACTATAAGGTTGCTGTAGGTAATGCATTGGTCACACTTTACTATAAGGTTGTTTTAGGTAATGCATTGGTCACACTTTACTATAAGGTTGTTTTAGGTAATGCATTGGTCACATTTTACTATAAGGTTGTTTTAGGTAATGCATTGGTCACACTTTACAATAAGGTTGTTTTAGGTAATGCGTTGGTCACACTTTACTATAAGGTTGTTTTAGGTAATGCATTGGTCACACTTTACTATAAGGTTGTTTTAGGTAATGCATTGGTCACACTTTACTATAAGGTTGTTTTAGGTAATGCATTGGTCACACTTTACTATAAGGTTGTTTTAGGTAATGCATTGGTCACACTTTACAATAAGGTTGTTTTAGGTAATGCATTGGTCACACTTTACTATAAGGTTGTTTTAGGTAATGCATTGGTCACACTTTACTATAAGGTTGTTTTAGGTAATGCATTGGTCACACTTTACTATAAGGTTGTTTTAGGTAATGCATTGGTCGAACTTTACAATAAGGTTGTTTTAGGTAATGCATTGGTCACACTTTACAATAAGGTTGTTTTAGGTAATGCATTGGTCACACTTTACTATAAGGTTGTTTTAGGTAATGCATTGGTCACACTTTACAATAAGGTTGTTTTAGGTAATGCATTGGTCACACTTTACTATAAGGTTGTTTTAGGTAATGCATTGGTCACACTTTACAATTAGGTTGAATTAGTAAATGTTAGTTAATGCATTTACTAACATGAACAAACAATGAACAGTACATTTACTACAGTATTTGTTCATGTTAGTTAACGTTAGTTAATGAAAATACATTTGTTCATTGTTAGTTCATGTTAACTCATGGCGTATTAACTAATGTTAACAAGCATGGACTTGGCTGTTAATAATGCATTAGTAAATGTTCAATTACAATTAATAAATGCTGTACATGTCTTGTTCATAATTAGTTTGTGTTAGTAAATGCATTAACTAATGAAGCTTATTGTAAAATGTTACCAATGCATTTACTCACATGAACAAACAATGAACAGTACCTTTATTACAGTATTTGTTCATCTTTGTTAGCGCTAGTTAATAAAAATACAGTTGTTCATGTTAACTGACGGTGCATTAATGTTAACATGCATGAGTTTGGATGTTAATAATGCATTCATAAATGTTGAACTATGGTTAATAAATGCTGTATAATATTGTTCATTGTTAGTTCATTTGCTAATGAAACCTTATTGTAAAGTGTGACCAATATACAGATGCAGAATATAAAGATGGTAACTTGCATTGTCTCTAAATACATCAGCTGTTCTGCATGAATTGTGTGAATGAATGATTCAATGCCAGAGCTCTGGAAACAGCTAAAACAGCTAACTATTCATTCTTTATCATTGGCATCAGTAATAAAATCCCATAAAATATCAAGACATGAGTTGTGCACACAACTTCTTACTGCAGTCTGTGAAAGCAGTGCAAAAATGCTTTTCATATTCTGAGTTTTTGTCTTGTTTCTAGTCTAAATATCTTAATAATCTTTTTTAGAGAAATATTAGTACAGTAAAAGTATAATAATTGGCTTGCTTTAAGAAGTTATGAGTCAATTTGAGCTTATTTTAGTTTTTAAACAAGCAAAATAATGTTATTTCAAAGTGAGAACAAGATTATTTTGCTTATTTTAAGGGAAAACTCAGTTCATTTTGACTCATCATTTCTGAAAACAACACAATATTTGTTTACTTGTCTAGAAAATGCTTCTTGATTCAAGATTTTTTTAATATTTAGACTAGAAACAAGACAAAAACTCTTAGAAAGAAAGCTTTTTGGCATTGTGGGTTTCATCTGTACCTTAATTGATGAATAAAACAAACACATACAGTAATGTGGACAGACAACACAGTAACACGTCTATGCTTGAAGCACACTAGACTCTCATTATCATCAACAGAGCTGTTTACACAATTTAGCACACATCTTTAATCAAAAGCAACACAGAAATAAAGACAATTATGTCACAAATGGCAAATATGGACACTTTCTCATGTCTGTGGGACACATTGCAGAGCTTGTAATTATTTTATTGCCTGTTAACTAACTTTTTTTTGTATTTGCACTGAAATAAAACAGCAGATAGAGATAATTATATGCCTTTTTACAGTGCACACCGGGGTCTACAGCAGGGGGTCCAGCAATTATTGCATGATCTCAGATGTTTGTGCAAAACAAAATACTGTAGGAAATAAGCTTCATACTTCAATAACTGTGCAATGTAGGCTTCAATTATGATAAATGAATTAACAGAACAGAACATAAATTATGATTGTTATAAGATGCATGCAGTTCATAATACTAATGTAATCCCTTAGTAGGATTTTTATCCAAATATACAAAAAAAACGTAATAAAACAACAATTTCAGAAAAACTAATTGGGTAAATTTGTCCATGCATTTAAAGTGTAATGTTTCGAAGGAAAATACTTTAGATTATGCATTACATTTAGGATTATATATAAATATATATATATATATATATATATATATATATATATATATATATATATATATATATATATATATATACCTTAAGTTTAATTTTATTATTAACATTAAGTGTAGATTTGTTTTTCACTAAATAAATAATAAACCTGTTAATAAACATGTACATGTGTTGATTTTAATAAATGTGTTAAATTAACTTGATTAAAATGCATGTTGATATTAATGTAATGTATTAAAAATACAATAATGATAATGATAATACTAATATTTTATTATTCATATTCATATTATTCATATTATTATTATTATTATTATTATTATTATTATTATTATTATTATTATTATTATCATTATATAAATAAATAAAAATATAAGTTGTTCATTGTTCATGTTAACTCACAGTGCATTAATGTTAACAAGCATGAATGTGGATGTTAAAAATGCATTAGTCAATGTTGAACTATGGTTAATAAATGCTCTACAATATTGTTAATTTTAGTTCATATAAGTTAGTTCATCAGCTAAAGAAACCTTAATGTAAAGTGTTACCAATGTGTTTGATTTATTCTATTTATAGTTCTGTATAAATCAATTCAGATAAGTGCAGTGTATAGCTATATATATATATATATATATATATATATATATATATATATATATATATATATATATATATATATATATATATATATATATATATATATATATATATATATATATATGTGTATATATATATGTGTATATATATATATGTATATATGTATATGTATATATATATATATATATATATATATATATATATATATATGTATATGTGTATATATATATATGTATGTATATATATCTATATATATATATATATATATATATATAGATATATATACATATAAAAATTTATATTAAAGCGACAATTTCAGAAAGACTATTTACAACTATTTGTCCATCCATTTTAATTTTAATATTTCAAATGAAAAAAAAAACATCACACACATACTAATACATTACAATTGGGATTGTATAAAAAACAGTAGGGTAAGGTGCAAAGGCACAAAGTCTAAAGCTCATGGTGCAAATGCACTAAGGCCATGTCCGAAAACCGACAGGTGGACAAATCTAAACTTGTTTTTATTAAACAAATATAAATATGCAGATAATAATTAATACTGCTAATAATAATAACATTATACAAATGTAAATTTGTCATGAATAAACTGTTAAAAGCCCCTCGAGGTGAAGAAGGCATGGAGATATTTGTGCACAAAGATATTTGTGTATTGCTGTACATCCTGTGTGTATTAAGAAATGTGTAAGCTTTTAACTAACGCTCTCTGCGTTGGACTTTAGAGCAGCTTTTAGTTGGTCAATGGCGTGGTTCCTCAAAATAGCAACACACCAACAATGCGCCTTAACACACCTCCTTTATAGAGCAGCACACACAAGAGTCCACAAAATGGTGCAAATGGATTTTCTATTTAAACAACGAGGCGCAAAACGTGAAAATGACTGTTGCGCTGGTCTGAAAATAGCAACAAATCACGCCAAACGCGTCTTGCACTGCATGTATGATACAGCCCTCAGTATAGATTTATCTTTTACTAAATAAATGATAAACATGATGATGTAATGATTTAATTATTATGTTTGAAGAAATAAACTTAATTAAAATACATGTATTGATATCAATTTAATGTATTTAGTAATGATTATAATTATTACAATATAATAATAATTGCAGTTATATTTAATTTCATTATAGTAATATAATAATCATGAGTCTCTGCAGATCGGCTTAAATATATAATAAACAAATGTAAATGATCATTTATGTTTTAAAGGAAAAAATACACATTACAATACATTTTAGATTGTTAAATAATACATTTCATCAGAAATATGGGGCTATTCTTTGATATTTTTGTGTGTTTTTGAAAATATGCTATGCTATTCACTGACTTTATGTATGTGTGCAAACAGTAATAAAAAAATCATTTATCTGAGATGTAAAAATAAAGGGTTTGCAGCTTTCAGAGCAACACCAGGGTGAGAAAATAATGACTGAATTTTGATTTTAGAAAATCCTTCAACGCTGACATTTGACACTGACAATCTATTAAATTGCATGCTTACAAGTCTTTTAAACATGTCAGTGCTCCTGTTCACAAGTTCATCCAAAAAGGCCACAAATAAATGCGTTATTGAGAATTTGGCTGATCTGCAGCTTCTGGATGAATGTGAACAGCCAGGCTTTATTACTACACATCTACTGTGAAACCACTCCCAGAAAGAGCAGGGGCCGGTTGTAAGTTAAAACGTTGTCTAGTTGTGTTGTAAAGGGACACTACTGCAGAGTTCAGACTGCAGGATTTTCAAAGCAGTCGTGTCACGGATGTTTTCACACTGCATGACTATCTGGGCTAGTGTTTCGTCGCTGCGTTGTTTATACTGTAAGATGGTTCAGCGACGGGGTTTCACACTGCACGGCTTTACAATAGGAAGAATCGCTGACAACTTTGTCTTAAATTATATTTTATTTATTTAATTAAACTGTATTAAATTAAATTACAACCTGTATTTTACCATTCGTTTTGGCCTTAACAGTTTATTGGTAACTAGCCTAATCAAAGAACATTTAACTGAGCTCTGTGAAAAGTTTTGTATGTAGGCCTACAGTCAAAAATGTAATATTAGAGCCATGGCTGTGGCAAGTAGGCAATACTGTGTCTAAAGTGAAACTATTTCTCTTATCAGAAAACAATTAAACACAAATATCCCAGGTGCAGATTTTAGCAAAGAACGTGGAGAAAACGCCTCCACCTTCCACCCGAGTCCTCCGCCTTCAGAATTGGCAACTACTGAGAGTGAAGTTTAGCTGCCCCCTACTGGTAGGTCTATCCCTGAGTACTGCGGCTAACCGCGGTTAGTCATGGCATTCTGTTCCCTGAGACGTGCATTTCTAAAGGCCCCATCTGTACACACACTAGTGAATGCTGCTCTCTCATTGGCTGTAGGTGATCGCTGATGCCATTGTCAAACAGAACACATTTCACACGGCATGACTTTGAATCGCCGACAGCATGCAACATATCTGATGGGTGATCTGTGATTCTCTCAGATGTCGTCTTTGATCGTTCACACTGTGTGATTGTTGCTCACGTGAACGAGCACTGATTTGCCTGTGATTTCGGGCATTTGTCTGCGATTTTTCAAAACCTGTCAGAAATCAGGGCTAAAATCATGCAGTCTGAACTCGGCGTAACTTACATACTACTAAATATTTTTGTGTTGCACCACTAAACTTAGTTGAAACATAACACTACATGCCAGCTAAATATTTCTGGCAGCCTCTCCCCTTGTTTAACGTTAGTATAGAGACGACAGCGAGATTAGTTTACGTTGAGGAGCTCGTGATGATCATGAAGACTGATCTCCCTCTGCTCACAGGCCTTAATGCTCAGATTTTTTTGAAGTGTTTCGTGTTTAATCAATTACAACGAGTAAAATAGAATTTAAACTACGTTAAACAGAAATTGGGGAAAGTATAAAAGAATGCATGCAAGAATTGAACACCTGAATATGTTGATATGCATGATGCTTTTAGTAAGACGTACAGTTTTCCATTGACTCTGACAGCGCTGTGCATCTTCTGCATGTTATATATTTTTTATTATATATTGTATGTACAGTTATTAGCCCTCTTGAATTATTAGTCCCCCTGTATATTATTAGTATATTAGTAGTATATTATTAGTATATTATTATATATTATAGTTGTAGTATAGTATCAGAATCAGAATCAGAATCAGAAAGAGCTTTATTGCCAGGTATGTTCACACATACTAGGAATTTGTTTTGGTGACAGAGCTTCTACAGTGCAACAGGATTACAGAGACAGGACAAAAAACAGATCATAAATATATTCTAAAAATTAGAAGTAAGTAGTGAGTGCAAATATACAGATTGACAAGTGTATGTACGTGTTTATTACTATATACAACGTTATATGTGCAGCTGTTGTGTGCAAATTGGCATGTAAAGTGTGTTGTTAAGTGTATATGTGTATAAAAGTGTATAGCAAGTAGTGATGTTGGTTCCACAATTGTTATCATCAAGTGTTCATGAGATGGATTGCCTGAGGGAAGAAACTGTTTCTGTGTCGGGCTGTTCTGGTGCGCAGTGCTCTGTAGCGTCGACCAGAAGGTAAAAGTTCAAAGAGGCAGTGTGCTGGGTGTGAGGGGTCCAGAGTGATTTTGGCAGCCCTTCTGCTCGCTCTGGATAAGTACAGTTCTTGGGGAGTAGGAAGGGTTGTACCAGTGATTCGCTCAGCAGTCCGAACTATTCGACGTAGTCTTTGGAGGTCGTATCTTGTAGCTGAGCTAAACCAGACAGTTATTGATGTGCAGATGACTGATTCAATGATGGAGGTGTAGAACTGTTTCAGCAGCTCCTTTGGGAGGTTAAACTTCCTCAGCTGACGAAGTATATTATTATTTCTGAAAAAAAGCACATTTCTAATCATAATAGTTTTAATAACTCATCTCTAATAACTGATTTCTTTTCTCTTCACAATGATGACAGTAAATAATATTAGACTAGATATTCTTCAAGATGCTAGTATTCAGCTTAAAGTGACATTTAAAGGCTTAACTAGGGTAATTAGGGTAAATTTAGGGTAATTGGCCAAGTCATTGTATAATGCTGCGGTCACATTTGAGTTTGAGCATGTGAAATTCTGTTGTACGGCGTTGCGAAAAGGGGCGGGATTAAACAAGATTATTCTAGCGATTGCTCCATAATTTAAATTTCTGTCCAGAGATGTTTTGATCCTCGATTGGTCTTACGCTGTCACATGATGCAATTTCGCAGGTCAGAGTTCATCAAGCTTGAACTTTGCACCGCAGCGAACTGCGAAACTTGTCGCACGAGCTTGCGCTTCCCATCTGACGCATTTGCGTGCTTATGAATGGAAGTCTATAGTGAGAAAATCCAGAAAGGGCATCCACTGTGTAAAACTTAAGCTGGAACAGTTGATGGTTCATTCCGCTGTGGTGACCTCTGATATATAAGCGACTAAGCTGAAGGAAAATGAATGAATGAATGTCCATGTTAAGAAGCTGCACATGCTCATGCTTGAACACTGCATTTCAGATCTGTCAGTTTGCCCTCTGCTTTATTGAAATCATTGAGTGTGCGTGTGTGTTTTTATTAATGTGTGATTCTCTCCATGTGGTTTTTGTGGATGCTGAACCTGAATATCCATGATGATCCTCCTCACATTCACCGAGAGTCTGATCTTCCCGCTCTCACAGCTTTTTTTCATTCTTAGTTTTGTTTCATTTCTTTTTGGTAGCCACACATTTTTAAAGCAATATCACACATATTGCCAGCACACTGCTGCTTCCTTTCTGCAGTTTAATCAGAGCCTGACTGTGTGGTATTACTTTTATTTTTTGCATCTGTCTTGAAATAATAAAATGATTAATAATGATAATAAAACAATATAATAGCAACAACAACAACAACAAAAACAACAACAACAGCACTACTAATAAAAGCAATAA
>NC_079448.1:54846535-54894035 GCF_903798145.1 Danio aesculapii | reverse complement strand
ATCCACACCTCCCTTTCTTCATGTGTTCAATACTTTTTCCCTGCTTCATTTTATCTTATCTTTCTTTGATATTATTTTATCTATCTTTCTTTGCATATATGGAGTTCTTTAGCTGCTATTAACATCTGGAGAAAATTTCAAGTCAACAGCACCTTTAGAAATATGTTTTCTGAGAAAAATGAAGACGTTTTAAATACTTATTTTCTCTGCTGTATGTTTGCAAGTTTCTCCCCAACAAACCCCACAATGTCGCCGAAATGTTCTGCACCGTCAAAGGCACCTGTGGTAGCACCCAAAAGGCAGAGGAAGATGCTAACTATTGCACAAAATGTTTGACTTTTGGACATGCTAATTGGTTGAAGTTACTTTCATTACTTTTAGAACGTAACTCCCGCAATTAACAAAGGAACTAGTGTATCTTGAAGAATATCTAGTCTAATATTATTTACTGTCATCATGGCAAAGAGAAAATAAATCAGTTATTAGAAATGAGTTATTAACACTATTATGATTAGAAATGTGCTGCTCTCTGTTAAATAGAAATTGGGGAAAACATCTACAAGAAAGGCTATTAATTCAGACTTCAGCTGTATTTTGAAATGTCCGCAGAGCTGAGTTGATTAATTTACACATGGCTTGTTGTGAAGAAATGCTGAATGCGATAAAAATCTGCGGACGGGAAAGTCATGCGGCGGTGAAGCCATTCCGTTTCATTAGGAACTGCGGCAATGCCTCATTACCTCCATTAATCTATTAAACAAAGCATTTTGAAAAGGCAATACGCTTTCTGTAATAACTCCTCACAGCTTTATTATGAGCAGGTTTGTTCACTGAAAATACTTTGTGTTGTTAATTTGCTTGTACACGTGGGTGGTGTTCACTGACCCTGCTGGGGATTGTGGTTATGAAAATGAGTTTAATCACTTGGTTTCACAAAATAGTTAAGGAATATTTCTATATTTTACCAAAAAAATAAATAAAAGGCATATCTGATAATGTTATTACAGAAAAGTTTGCTTCGTTTACTTTGGCAACTTCTCTATAATGAGTAAATTATCAGAGAAAAAAGTTTTGAGAGTGGTTTTTACCACGGTGTACTGTGACATTTTAATTAAATTTGATGCATAATAGGGCTGGCATGGTGGCTCAGTGGTTAGCACCTTCGCCTCACAGCAAGAAGGGACACTGATTGGCGTGTCTGTGTGGAGATTGCATGTTCTCCCCGTGTTGGCGTGGGTTTCCTCCGGGTGCTCCGGTTTCCCCCACAGTCCAAACACATGCGCTATAGGGAAATTGCTGAACTAAATTGGCCGTAGGGTATAAGTGTGTGTGTGAATGTGTGTGTTACGTCTATTTGACATCAAATAGCTTGGGGACTGTTGTTTCAGTTTTGCTGGTTTTGTTTTGCGTTTATAGGATACGTCATTTGGGAGACGGACTGACATGCGATGATGAATTGAGAATTGCACTGCAGGACAGTGGGACACTATTTAAGGAAAATGCCGCATCAATTCAGGATAGGCAGCATTTCGTGTGAACTTGAGCTGTGCTTGACATTTGTTTGTGTGTGTGTGTGTGTGTGTGTGTGTGTGTGTGTGTGTGTGTGTGTGTGTGTGTGTGTGTGTTTCTTCCCATTTTGCTTTGATCTACCATTGTTTGTTTAACTTGTTGGTGTGCTTTGTTTGCCTTGTAATATTCAAACTCTTTTGAAAACTGGAGCGTGAACATCGTATATGTGTATTATTCTAGATGGAGGAGAGGAAATAGGTAAGCTCTGTCATGTGATATATACACACTAGGTTACGGATTTGTGAGAAGGAGAGAGTAGGTAAAATACAACGTCTTGGATGTTTGGCAAGTTATAAAATTGTCTGGCACCCAAAATCGTATTTAACACCTGTTAATATGTATTCATTTTTTTGTGTGTCAGAGGTTGACTGCGTTGAAGGAAGATACACAAAATGGAGCATCAACTTAGCGCCCTTGTGGTGCAGTGGTCAGCGATTTGCGTTTCGATACTGACGACCTGAGTTTGAACCTCACCTGAGTAGTGTTTTTTTTTCCTGTTAAGACATAAAATCCTATTGGGTTACTTTATATAGGTGTACATATTTGTTTTCTTTTTTATTTTTTGAGTGTGACCACCGATACAAGGTTTACTTTTCCTTTCATTTTGTAGTTTTAAGATTTAAACGGGTTCGTTAGTTGATTTTTGTTTTATTCTTTTCTTTTGTTTTATTCTTTTCTACCTGTACCACATGTCTTTTGCACTTTGGGGGAAACCGGAGCACCCGGAGAAAACCCACACGAACACAGAGAGAACGAAAGGGATGTTTTACATTAATGGGGGCTCGACCGGGATTGATCTATTTATTCATATAGTTTACCAGTTGTGAGATTGCAGCTATTTTACACTAGAAGAGGAAATTAGTGGATGGTTTGAGGAATAGTTCAGGATAGCTACCTTTGATCTAAAACAGTTTATTAAGTTTATTTAAAATCCTACTACAGACTATACTATATATGGGTGTTTCCCAGTACTCGGTTGTAGCTGGAAGGGCATACGCTATGTAAAACATAACCCAGGCTCATTCTGAAAACGTACCTCTACAGACGTTTCTGGAGACCGCAAAATACATCCCGGCGGTACATTTTTCTGCAGTTTTTGTTTTCACAAATCCACCAGAAACCGCTGTGTACGCTTTTTGAGATCTCAAATTTCTCTCGCAAGTGCCGTTCGCACCTGCTGTTCTCGTGTAAACCCACAAGAGGCCGCTGTTGACTGGCTTTTTGACTGACTTTTTAACTGATTGAGTGAGCGATCGACTGACCCACCCTCCCCCTTCCCTTAACCCAACCAATTTTATTGATTGACCCGCCCACCCACTTCCCTAAACCCAACCAACACGTTTCAAAAGCAATGCAAAAAAAAAAAAGAAAAACCCTCGTCTGATTTTTACCACGTTATACCACATTCTCAGCCTGCTATTTACTTATTTTATTTTTTGGATCCTGCTTTCTGGAACCGTTTTCCACCAGACTCGAACCCCTTTGTCACGGTCAACTCCTCTCTGCGTCTCAAATCCGCCGACGTACATGGCGAGCTAACAGGACAAACTGGTTGCAGCCAGAAAGCTGTCCATACGAAGATAAGCGGTCAGCCGGTAAGCGCGAAAAGGAATGTCATCACACCACCCTGTAGCGTTTGTGTAAAAAATTAAATGCAGCCATACGTACCTCCGGCTACATAAGTCACGGTCTCCAGAAACGTCTGTGAGCTGCGTTTTCAGAATGAGCCTATGTTGGTAAAACATATGCTGGAATAACTGGTGGCTTATTCCGCTGTGGCGACCCCTGAAATAGAGACTAAGCCCAAAGAAAATGAATGAATGGTATTTGTTTTCTTGTTCCAAGCTAAATCTAACTGATTTTGCAAAGTTGAAATAATTAAGAGAACTCTTTGTGTTTTCAGACAAAGAAATATATAATCCATGCATGCATCAAAACAAACTTTACTTATAAATAAGATAATAACACTGACGTACTGTTGTCAAGAAAACAGTTTAATCATAAACCGCAGCTATTATAAACATGCACCTTCCACTTGTCAGAAATCAACACAATGATAAATTGATCAAAACATAGAGGCTTTCATTACTCCATCAGATCTAGAGCTGAGAAACAGCTCTGCGCTGTTCACCTGTGAGTCCAGAAATAAAAGCACAAATGTCATTTCATCAGCTGAAAAGCCGTATCAAAAACTAATGAGAACATTTTGTTTCTGGTCCGCTCGACTCCTTCAGAAAAACAACTGTAGCTCAGCGCCGCGACATTAAGGTTAATTTAATGAGCGTGTTATAAAAGCAGGCTTTAAATAGCAGGCAGAAGCAGATCAGCCAATGAAACAGCAGCCTTTGCGGGATCAATTCGGCACTGGATGTGGACTCAGCACAGGAATATGTCAATGAAAAGAGTTCAAACAAGCCAAAGGCCGACTCTGTGGGATAGAGATCAGATGTGGGTCAAGAAAACACTGCAGATCGGTCAAAAGATGAGGTGGAGGTGGCTGAAACAACCCAAAACACACACACCCCTTCAGTACCGCTGAAAAAACCCTTGACCTTCATAATCACAGATATTCCAACACAATCTCACGGCAATTCGTAACTTTTTGATTTAGTGGCTAATTCGTATGAATTCGTACGATCTAATTTGTACAATTTAGTACTATTTGCTCATCCCCCAATGACGGTTGGGTTTAGGGGTGGGGTTAGGTGCCACGCCTCCTTTTTAAAATTGTACAATTTCATACGAATAAACTAGTATGAATTCATACAAATTAGCCACTAAACTGGCAAAACGTAAAATACTTACGTTTTCTCGTGAGATCAGCCTGGTTATTCACCTCCAGATGACATGCAGGGCAATGAATATTGAAGTAATACTTTGTTTTTAGCTTGGGAATTAAACTTTCGGGCAAAAATACATGTATACTGTATGTAAACCCTGATTTTCAAATCACAACAAGTCTCTTATTATGATTAATAAACAAACTAAAACCAACTCTCATTTTCTGTATTAAACTCTTTTAGATGCACTCCTTGAAATATTTTTTGCATTAAATAATAATACACTGAGACAACTCTGATAAATAGTAATACTCAATTAAAATATTAATGATAACCTATGGATAAAAGGTTGACCAGGTGGTTATGATCAGGGCTTGACGTTAACATTTTTATCACCAGCCACTGTGGCTTGTAGTTTTCCAACGTTACTAGCCACTCGCCATTTTCACTAGCCATAATTTTATTGTTGGGAAAATACATTTTATATGCATAAATTTGACTTTGGCATGCTAAAATTACTTGATTTAAACGATGTGTTATGTCCACATGCCTCCTCGCTCATTTCACTTTATTGTGTGCTGTGACCTTGCTCGATGAAGATGAGCAAATGTGTTGGGGTTTCATAGTTTCACATTGCAATTAGTTTTATTTCAGATGACTTTTTAAGGCTCAACTCTAAGGATTTACCAATTTTCTCTCTGGCTACACCAAATTAATTATTTACTTGCCAAAAAGTTTAAATTATGTGTAAAAACATGCAAAATATAGCAATATACACTTTGTATTAAATAAAAATGTTTATAAAAAACAATTTACATTTAAAAAAAATGATGCTCATGTATCTAAAACACAGTGGTCTGTCCTGGCTGAAGGTCCCAGATCAGCAGTTAACTATATATAAATGGAGAGTCAATCTCATATTAAATCAATGTTATGGTAAAGGACGATAATTAAACCAGATTAATAAAAATAACTGTAAGCAAAAGAAAACATGTGAAAAACATAATGAAAGGATGACAGCGCGCACACACAATTAAAGGACACATCGTTTACCCTTTTTAAGATGTAATATTAATATTATGGTTCTTCTGAGTGTGCCAGTTTAGGTTCAGTTCAAAACACAATTCAGATTTTTTTATTATAATGTGTTAAAAAGTGTCATGTTGGGGGCGTGTCCACAGCTCGCTGATTTAGGGGTGTGATGCTTCATATGAAAATTAGTTTCGACTTCCCGCCCAACGTAACAAGGGGGCGGAGCCAAGTGCTCACCCGCTCTGTGTTTGGCAACAGACAGGCGGACAGAGAAAAGCAACATGACCTGCATTCAGCTGTACATGTATGACTCGGACACAGACCAAGCAGAGAGTACAAAATCATTTGTGTCTTGTGTAGTTTTACACCCAACTGTGTGCTAGTTTAAAGTTCCGAGCGTGTACACCGAGACTAATAACCACGCACACTGAATTAACTTTGACTGAGGCACTGGATTCGCCGCTCAGAGCCGCGACACGGCACACCAGACACGAACATTCGCATGTTATTTAAAATGAAACTATTCAGATGGATCTCTGTGGCACGGCAGAAACATGAAGTGTCCCGAATCATGGCTGGGCGCCGTGGACAGCCGCCAACTTGAAGCACCGGTGTGTGTACCCTGATAGAAACCTATGTTAAGAATTCTAAAATGCATGGCGCTGTGTGGCGTGACGCTGAGCATCTCACAACGCAGAGCGGCGCTTCTGGTGTGCGACCTGCAGGCAAGTTCGCTATTTTATTTCCAATGGAGAGAAGCGCACGTGAGGTAACGCGCTCGCACTTTCTAGCTGCACCTAGTTAAGATCACAGGGAGCTTCTGTGACCGCGAGAAATGCAAATGGCTGAAGTTTAAGGATGATACAAGGAAAAGTGCACATGTTTGCAAATCTACCTACAAACGAACAAAGTTACAAACAATAATTGATCATGTGCTGAATGTTGATCTTGTGTCGTACATCTAAAAATAGAGCAAGGGTGTTTCTTTAGTGACATCGCTTTGACTCACACGCTGAAAATGGCGGACGTGAAACAACAAATGGAGGATATGGTGATGCGCGCCTGTCAATCAATATTGGTGGGCGGGGGGACCACACTCCGACGTCAAGTTCCTTATGAACAGTTAAATATTCCCCTACTGTGCAATAAATATGTGCAATACTTTCTCATACACACTTGTACATAGCACCTTATATCAATATACAATGCAATACCTTCTCCATTCGTATTTGTACACAGCACCTTATATCCTGTATATTTATAACAAATCTGTACACACAGTTTAACGTCCAGATTTTTTGATTAACTGCTTCTCTGATTAATGTTTATCGTCTTTTTTATTTTTAATTTTTCATATTTATTTATTTTGTGTTGTCACTTGTCACTTTATGTACACTGGAAGCTTCTGTAGCCAAACAAATTCCTTGTGTGTGTGAAGCACACTTGGCAATAAAACTGATTCTGATTCTGATTCAAGTTGCAGTCGATCTGAAAACTGCTCCAATTTGTCCACTGTTTTAATTGTTAAATTGAAAAAAAAAAGTACTGGGTGTGTTTATATCACCCCAATATGAAGGTCTATACACTATACCTACACACATGTCTGTCCAAACGTCCAAAAATGCATTTTTCACCATAGGTGCCCTTTAAGGTTAGGCCCATTAATAATCTGTTCAAAGAATGGTTAAAGAGAAAGCGGAAGGGAAAATCTCAACCTCTTGAGCAGGACTGTGGGTGCACGAGTGACGTTTTTTTTCCAGTCTATTTCAAAGAGGAACGATCGCACCAGTTGCGTTTTCAGGCATGTTTGTTTTGCGCAAGAAAACGGGACACGGGAGCTTTTAAGCCCTCACGCGCTTCACATCAGCTGACACAAATCATTCGTCAGTGAGTGAGGATCGCCTGTGTCTGATCGTGTGCCTGATCGTCCTCTCATTCGGTATTCACCTGCTTAATTTTGCTCGCGCGAACAATTATCAATAGCGGTGCTTCTCGATTCTAAGATCACATTTATACGCATGTTGACAGCCCACGCTGGCAATTTAAAAATGATTTCATCTAGCCAAAGTGGCTAGTGGGAGTGGCTGTCTAACCCGTTACAGCGGAAGTCTACCCGCATCCCCGGGTTGGCAGGCGTTGATGTCAAGCCCTGGTTATGATGCTTGTTAAAGGGTTAAACTGCTCTACTTGGAAAATATTTAAAAGAACAATTAAAATCTCAGGCGGCACTGTGGCTCAGTGGTTAGCACAGTCGTCTCATAGCAAGAAGTTCACTGGTTCGAGTCCCGGCTGGGTCAGTTGGCATTTCTGCGTGGCATTTCAATATGCCTCCCTATAACAAATATCTATCAATACATTTAGTAACATGTTTCATGTTGATATCTAACAAGTGTAGGGGATGTTTATTCAACTCAACTCAAGTTTATTGTATAGCGCTTTTTGTTTTAAAGTAGCTTTACAGGGCGGCATAGTGGCTCAGTGGTAAGCACTGTGGCCTCACAGCAAGAAGGTCAGTGGTTCGAGTCCCGACTGGGTCAGTTGGCATTTCTTGTTTGCATGTTCTCCCCATGTTGATGTGGGTTTCCTTCAGGTGGTTTCCCCCACAGTCCAAACACATGCACTATAGGGGAATTGATGAACTAAATTGACTGTAGTGTATGAGTGTCTGAGTGTATGGGTGTTTCCAAGCACTGTGTTGTGGCTGGAAGGGCATTTGCTGCGTAAAACATATGCTGGAATAGTTGGTGGTTCATTCTGCTGTGGCAAACTCTGAAATAGAGAATAAGCAGAAGAAAAATGAATGAATGAATGAATAAATATAAAGCATGCTTCATAAGAACTTCAGATTTATAATAGTACTACTAAAAACATACATTAAATATGTCAAACTTGTTAAAATGTAAGGTTATAAAGGCTTATGTCTTCAGGAACAAATGTGAATTTATATCTACAGTTTACAGGCATTGTTAATTAATAGAAAATGTCACCAGCCAATTGGCTAGTAAAACTCCTTCAGAAATTGCCAGTTTTCACTCTTATTCGCTTCTTGGCAAATGTTAAATTTATTCTCTGGTTTTTGCAAGCCTGAAATCAGCACTGTGCACATGGACTGCAGTCAGAGTTTTCTGTGCACTGAAATGCATCTCAGCTCCAAGTGCGAGAGCTAAAAAATCTTGCATATCACTTTCTAAAACCTCGGCCCAGAGGGAAAGCTCCCGCTGCGCCAAAACTTCAGTTCAAGCTGAGCTTCTGCCTGCACCGAGAATTCTTAATTCGCACATATCGCCAGGAATATCACCGCCGCCCCAGTGACATCCCATTTAGAGATTATGATTTTCTAGCTCTGCATGGAGTTGTGTGTGAGACGCACAGATCTGTCTGACTCCAGAAAGGTCTTCTGTCTGTTTCTGATGTGCAGTAATGGAGTTGACATCCCTTCGCTTTCCTCTGCTCTTAAAAAACGAGTAAAGGCAGAAAGCGTGCACTGAACAGAATGTTGGGTTGTTGTAACTCAACGTTGGGTTAGAACATATAAATGTTATTAAAGCATAAATGGCAATGTTGGGTTATGTTAGTCTAGCATCTTTTTAAAAGTGTTTTACATGTGTATAATGTTAATGTAAATAAAAGCATGAGTAAAGGCAGAAACTGTACAAAATGCTGGGTTGTTGTAACAGCGTTGGGTTAGAATGTATAGTTTAAATTTAATTGAAAAAAACAACATTGCAATGTTGGATTATAATGAGCTAGCATCTTTTTTTAAGTGTTTCACATATAGAATGTCAATGTAAAAAAAACACAAGTAAAGGCAGAATGCATTCACCGTACAAAACGCTGGGTTGTTGAAACTTAACATTGGGTTTGAACGTATAGGTTAAATTTAATTGAACAAAACAATCGCAATGTTGGGTTATGTCAGTCTAGCATATTTTTAAGTGTTTCAGATGTGTGGAATGTCAAAAAAAGCATGAGTAAAGGCAGAAACTGTACAAAATGCTGGGTTGTTGTAACTCAACTTTGGGTTAGAACATATAGTTAAAATTTAATTGACAAAAAACATGTTGCAATGTTGGGTCATGACAGTCTAGCATCTTTATAAAAAGTGTTTTACATGTGGAGAATGTCAGTGTCAATAAAAAATAAAGCTTGGGTAAACGCAGAAAGCATGCACTCTACACAATGTTGGGTTGTTGTAACTCAACGTTGGGTTAGAAAGTATAGTTTAAATTTATTTGAACAAAACAATATTGCAATGTTGGGTTATAATGATCTAGCATCTTTGTTAACTGTTTAATGTGTTATTGACATCCAGTGTGTGTCTATTAATGAATTCATTTAAAGATGTTTAACCCAGCTTCTGTCTGACTCCAGAAAGGTCTTCTGTCTGTTTCTGATGTGCAGTAATGGAGTTCCTTCACTTTCTTCTGCTCTTAAAAGCACAAGTAAAGGCAGAATGCATTCACAATACAAAATGCTGGGTTGTTGTAATGCAGCGTTGGGTTAGAACGTATAGGTTAAATTTAATTGACAAAAAACATGTTGCAATGTTGGGTCATGACAGTCTAGCATCTTTATAAAAAGTGTTTTACATGTGGAGAATGTCAGTGTTAATAAAAAATAAAGCTTGGGTAAAGGCAGAAAGAATGCACTCTACACAATGTTGGGTTGTTGTAACTCAATGTTGGGTTAGAACGTACAGGTTAAATTTAATTGAACAAAACAATCGCAGTGTTGGGTTATGTTAGTCTAGCATCTTTTTAAGTGTTTCAGATGTGTGGAATGTCAAAAAAGCATGAGTAAAGACAGAAAGCATGCACTGTACAAAATGCTGGGTTGTTGTAACTCAACGTTGGGTTAAAACGTATAGTTTAAATTTAATTGAACAAAACAATCGCAATGTTGGGTTATAATGAGCTAGCATCTTTTTTTAAGTGTTTCACATATAGAATGTCAATGTCAAAAAAGCCACAAGTAAAGGCAGAATGCATTCACAAAACAAAATGCTGGGTTGTTGTAATGCAGCGTTGGGTTAGAACATATAGTCTAGCATCTTTATAAAAAGTGTTTTACATGTGGAGAATGTCTGTGTTAATAAAAAATAAAGCTTGGGTAAAGGCAGAAAGCATGCACTGAACACAATGTTGGGTTGTTGTAACTCAATGTTGGGTTAGAACGTATAGTTTAAATTTAATTGAACAAAACAATATTGCAATGTTGGGTTATAATGATCTAGCATCTTTGTTAACTGTTTAATGTGTTATTGACATCCAGTGTGTGTCTATTAATGAATTCATTTAAAGATGTTTTACCCAGCTTCTGTCTGACTCCAGAAAGGTCTTCTGTCTGTTTCTGATGTGCAGTAATGGAGTTCCTTTACTTTCCTCTGCTCTTAAAAGCACAAGTAAAGGCAGAATGCATTCACAATACAAAATGCTGGGTTGTTGTAATGCAGCGTTGGGTTAGAACGTATAGGTTAAATTTAATTGACAAAAAACATGTTGCAATGTTGGGTCATGACAGTCTAGCATCTTTATAAAAAGTGTTTTACATGTGGAGAATGTCAGTGTTAATAAAAAATAAAGCTTGGGTAAAGGCAGAAAGCATGCACTGTACAAAATGCTGGGTTGTTGTAACTCAATGTTGGGTTAGATCGTATAGTTTAAATTTAATTGAACAAAACAGTCGCAATGTTGGGTTATGTCAGTCTAACATCTTTTTAAGTGTTTCAGATGTGTAGAATGTCAAAAAAAGCATGATTAAAGGCAGAAACTGTACAAAATGCTGGGTTGTTGTAACTCAATGTTGGGTTAGAACGTATAGGTTAAATTTAATTGAACAAAACAATCGCAGTGTTGGGTTATGTCAGTCTAACATCTTTTTAAGTGTTTCAGATGTGTAGAATGTCAAAAAAAGCATGAGTAAAGGCAGAAACTGTACAAAATGCTGGGTTGTTGTAATGCAACGTTGGGTTAGAATGTATAGTTTACATTTAATTGACAAAAAACAACAACGTTGCAATGTTGGGTTATAATGAGCTAGCATCTTTTTTTAAGTGTTTCACATATAGAATGTCAATGTAAAAAAAGCCACAAGTAAAGGCAGAATGCATGCACTGTACAAAATGCTGGGTTGTTGTAACTCAACGTTGGGTAGAATGTATAGTTTAAGTTTAATTGACAAAAAACATGTTGCAATCTTGGGTCATGACAGTCTAGCATCTTTTTAAGTGTTTCAGATGTGTAGAATGTCAAAAAAAAAGCATGAGTAAAGGCAGAAACTGTACTAAATGCTGGGTTGTTGGAATGCAGCGTTGGGTTAGAATGTATAGTTAAAATTTAATTGACAAAAAACAACAACATTGCAATGTTGGGTTATCTCAGTCTGGCATCTTTTTTAAGTGTTTCACATATAGAATGTCAATGTAAAAAAAGCCACAAGTAAAGGCAGAATGCATTCACAATACACAGTGCTGGGTTGTTGTAATGCAGCATTGGGTTAGAACATATAGTCTAGCATCTTTATAAAAAGTGTTTTACATGTGGAGAATGTCAGTGTCAATAAAAAATAAAGCTTGGGTAAAGGCAGAAAGCATGCACTGTACAAAATGCTGGGTTGTTGTAACTTAACATTAGGTTAGAACATATAGGTTTAATTTAATTTAACAAAACAATATCGCAATGTTGGGTTATAATGATCTAGCATCTTTGTTAACTGTTAAATGTGTTGAATGTCAATGTCCAAAAAACAAAGACATTGCATGTTATTGACATCCAGTGTGTGTCTATTAATGAATTCATTTAAAGATGTTCTACCCAGCTTCTGTCTGACTCCAGAAAGGTCTTCTGTCTGTTTCTGATGTGCAGTAATGGAGTTGACATCCCTTCGCTTTCCTCTGCTCTTAAAAGCATGACTAAAGGAAGAAAGCGTGCACTGAACAAAAGTTTGGGTTTGTAACTCAACGTTGGGTTAGAACGTATAAATTGAATTGAAGTATAAATTGCAGTGTTGGGTTATGATAACCCAGCATCTTTTAAAAGTGTTTTACATGTGTAGAATGTTAAAGTAAAAAAAAGAGCACAAGTAAAGGCAGAAAGCGTGCACTGTACAAAATGTTGTGTTGTTGTAACTCAACGCTGGGTTAGAACGTATAGGTTAAATTTAATTGAACAAAACAATTGCAGTGTTGGGTTATGATAGCCCAGCATCTTTTTAAAAGTGTTTTACATGTGTAGAATGTTAATGTAAAAAAAGCCACAAGTAAAGGCAGAAAGTGTGCACTGTACAAAATGCTGGGTTGTTGTAACTCAACGTTGGGTTAGAACGTATAGGTTAAATTTAATTGAACAAAACAATCGCAGTGTTGGGATTGTTGATTAACTTTTTAAAATAAGCTAAAGTGCCATAAAATCCTTTGTTGTTTTGACCTTTGTCAGAATAAATAGCTGGATTTATTCATTTATTTTGAGTTCTGCTTCTGGCCTGGCGTTTGGCAGGAGTTGTTGATGAATGCAGAGACTCATGCAGGTTAAATACATCCGCAATCATTTCCCAAATAAACAATTTAGCATGCAGCGAGCGCACACGGACTGCGAATGAAAGGCGTCGTGTGCGATTCGGGCTCTTTTGAAAGCGGAAGTGTGGATTAGCTTTGCGATTACGAGGAGGAAAAATGACTTGATTAATCTTCAGAAGCCCAAACGCTGACCGCTGGCGTCGTGGGTTTTGGATGAAATTAGTGCAGATTTCCTGCGTGTAATAATGCGCTCTCTCAGCTGGCTGTGCTTTGTTGATGTCCAGCAGGTTTAAATAACCAATTAAAGCTCATTTCCCTTTTCTTCCCCTCTCCGTCGTGCATTTCTTCTCTTTCCGTCCTCCCCGCCGCTCGATAATTGTTAAGCACACAGCATGTAAAAATCTTGGGCTCAGTCGGCCGGGTTTATTGATGGCGTTGTTGTAAACGCTCTGATCTGTCGCTCTCTTTCGTGCCAAACGTGCCTTGCAAGGACAATTCCAATCCTGTTTTTTTTGTCTGTGGATCTAATTATCCAGACCATGTCTTTGGATTTGAGCCGAACAAAATGTGGGACTTTGACTTCACTATCTCATCTACATTCAAATGAAGCAATAAGCCATACGAGGAGATTGCATAGTGATTTTATAATGGGGACATTTATTAAGCAAATGAATGAGCTAACGTCTTTCTGGTATCAAAATTAGAGAAAAAGTAAAATCATAGCTATGTTACATGTATTTGCTTTATAATAAATACATGTGGGGCTCAGTGTTTAGCACTGTCACTCAAATGACTGTAATTGAGTAGTTTTTCTCAGGATTTGTAATTTACTAAGTAGTTTTAAAAATGTGTACTTGCACTTTCCCTTGAGTACATTTTTACTGCTGTATTGGTACTTTTACTCCTACTTTCCTTCAACCTGCTGTCACTACTATACTTTTTCTTGTCTATGGAGATTAGACAAGTCAGTCCTGTGATTCCTGTCCAATCAAATCACACATAGAAGGTAAATCACATCATACTGAACTACCTCAACACATGGGCGATTTATAATTGCAGCAAACTGTTTGGAAGCATTAAAAGTGTCCAAGAAGATGTCTAAAATCTTTACACGCATTGACCCAGAGACTGTTTAGAGACATGTCACTGATGAGGAGATGACGGATGTTTACTGTATGATGATCAGAATGACCTTAAACACCCAGCAGGCACACGACGTCAACATGACATCTGATTGACGTTGTACCCTAATGTCGTGGGGACATTACATTTTGTTTGGAAATGAAAATCAGGTTGACGTCAGAACTCAATGTCAGGCCTACATCAATGTCCAACGTCTAACCTAAAATCAACCAAATATCAACGTCTAATGATGTTACAGCTGGACGTTACCGCTCAGATAATATTCAGTTCAATTCACCTTTATTTGTACAGCGCTTATACAATGTAGATTGTGTCAAAGCAGCTTCACATAAAAGGTCACAGTAAATATTAACAGTGTAGTTCAGTTTGTAGTGTTTAAGTTCAGTTCAGTTTAGCTCAGTTCAGTGTAGTTTAATAATCACTACTGAGAGTCCAAACACTGAAGAGCAAATCCAACGATGCGCAGCTCTACAGATCCCCAACCATGCAAGCCAGTGGTGACAGCGGAGAGGGAAAAAAACTTCACCAATTGGCCAAAGTGAAGAAAAAAAGCCTTGAGAGAAAGCAGACTCAGTTGGGCACGGCCATTTTAATTTCTCCGCTGGCCAAACGTCTTGTGCAGAGCTGCAGTCTCAGTGGCGGATGCTGGAAGCTGGCCTCAGCGAAGACTCGTCTGTCTCTGGAGCGTCACAGGAATCAGTCTCATGCTCTCCACTCTTCCATGACCACCACAGTAGCTGCTCAGGATACGGCCTGCGTGGTCCAGGACATGGAAACCTTGGGATCATCTCGTCGCTGGTCTTGGATCGAATCAGTGACTCTGCATAGTCTGCGGGCTGCTGTTCATAGTGTATATAAACAAGATGCAGAAACCTGTGTGTATGTGTATGCTTTACTGAACAGATAGGTCTTCTAGTTTTGAATTGGGAGAGTGTGTCTGAGCCTCGGACGTTATCAGGAAGGCTATTCCAGAGTTTAGGAGCCATAAATGAGAAGGCTCGACCTCCTTTACTCGACTTTGCTATTCTAGGTACTACCAGAAGCCCTGAGTTTTGAGATCTTAAAGAGCAAGTTGGATTGTAGTGAGACAGAAGGTTGGTTAGATAAACAGGAGCTAGATTATTTAAAGCTTTATAGGTCAGAAGCAATATTTTAAATTCAATATGAAACTTAAAAGGCAGCCAGTGTAAGGAGGATAACATTGGGGTGATGTGATCAAATTTTCTAGACCTGGTAAGAACTCTGGCAGTAATGAATGAATGAATGAATGAATCAAGGAATGAATCAAGGAATGAATTAAGGAATGAAATATGCTGTTTTCCAGCAGGGCAACCACAGGTGCTGAAATATAATTGGCTAAACTGTCATTGGGCAGGTTAAAATGACCAAAACAAAGACAGGGTTCCGGCATGGAAAACACATGTTCAAAGCAGAATATCTGACTTCAGCATTGTTTTTCAGATAAACAAGTATGCTTACTTAGTATGTTTCTGAAACAGCTGCAAACAAAGTATGGTGTTTTTATGCTTTAGAAGAGTCAAAAACTTACATACAGCACCTATAAAGATTTACTCATCTGTTGGGATTTAATAAAAATTTATCAAAGATATTGAACAAAACCTCGTAACCAGTCACACCTGAGCATTTATCAATACCAGAGGGAAGGGAAAGTTTGAGGAAGAGGACAACAATGTGTCAAAGTCTATCCTGGGCCTTTTTTTTTCAGAGCCCAGAGTTCCCTGTTTTATCACAGGGAACATTTAAGTCTGAGTAAAATCCATCCCTACACACCCATGATGCATTTGCTATTAAATCAATATGGCACACATACATAAGGTGTATATATACTTACATAAGGTGTATATAGGGCTCCATTATTCTGGTGTTTTACCCGTCAGATCGCCGTGATGCAGTGAGAGGACTGAGAGAAGGCCAGAAATCTGCCCGAACGCTGCGCTGTAATGCAGCTGATCAGTAAAACTGACAGACTCCGAGCTGTGAGAGTAGACATAGACAGCTGCAAAGGTCACAGGATACAAAGCAGCCCCAGCTCTTATTATAGAAGGAATCAGCTTATAGTGAAGCTGCCCTTTCCTCTCTGTCTCCCAGCAGAATCCAGATGTGCTCTGATGGAGAGAGGATCCACCACATCTGAAGAACCGCTTTACACATGTCCGTGCTTCTCAGGCCATGTCCACGCTAATATGTATTTGTTTAAAAATGCATATTTTTCTATCTGTTTTGGCCTTCCATCTGCATCGGGACAGCATTTTTAGGAAACAAAAATGTATATTTAAAAAAAAAAGTTGTCCAAAATGGATGAATTTGAAAATGCAGTTTTAGTGATGCAGTGTGTTCTGTGAAAACAGTGATGCATTTTAGTCGTGTGACAACGCTAACATGGTGGATGACATTGTAAAGCACATGTTTTGGATGCTGCCCATTTATTAAAGATGAATGTCAGTTTGTAGATGCTCCATATTGCCTCTCTTCAAAGCACCAGGAATGTTTACTGCTTCTACATTTTGGTGGGATGTTTCAAAGAGATGGAAACTAAATAAACAGCAGGCGGATATGATGCAGGTAAAAGCGTCTCATGTCTGTTTCAACATGGCTTCTCACGGCAATTCGTAACTTTTTGATTTAGTGGCTAATTCGTATGAATTCGTACGATCTAATTTGTACAATTTAGTACGATTTGCTCATCCCACAATGACGGTTGGGTTTAGGGGTGGGGTTAGGTGCCACGCCTCCTTTTTAAAATCGTACAATTTCGTACGATGAAACTCGTACAAATTCATACGAATTAGCCACTAAACTGACAAAACGTTAAATACTTACGTTTTCTCGTGAGATCAGGCTTAGTTTTAGTGTGGATGACCATTTTTTTGTGAAGAATTGAAAACGATAGTGTGAACATTTAGATGAAAATCGAATCATAGTATTTAGATGAAACATGGCAGAAAAACAACTTCCCAAAAATGTTCCCCACTCATTCCCCATTATTAGAGGGAAATTAACAAGTTGTGCTTAAAGGTACAGCAGGTGATTGTCTTCAGAAACATGTGTTGTTGTGCTGGTCGAAAGTCTCTTCACATTCTAATAGTAATAATTAAAGTAAATGATCTAAATGTGTTTATATGTATTTTTATATTCTGGGTAAGACATAAGACAAAAAAAATTCATCCAATTAATATTTGTCAGGCCGATAATTCTGATAAGTAGCCCGAACTGTCTGTCAGCCAATGTAGATTTGTACAACTGCACACCTCTGTTCATGCAGATCCGCCGTTTGCGTGTACACCTGCATACGAGAGAGAGAATGACAGAGGTAAAATCAAATGCTGAATCAAAACTTTTTAAAATCCTAAATCAATACTGGAGTTAGTTTTTCATGCTGGAGGAAGGATGACACCATGGCTGAAGTATTCAACCCAGTCTCATTCTGAAAACGTACCTCTATATACATTTCTGGAGACCGTCGAATACGTCCCAGGAGCTATGTTTTTCTGCAGTTTTTGTTTTCGCGAATCCATGAGAGGCCTATTTGAGATCTCAGATTTCTCTCGCGCGTGCCATTTGCGCCTGCTGTTCTCATGTAAATCCACTAGAGGCCACTGTCGACTGACTGACTGACCGACTGACTGACCGATCGACTGACCCACCCGCCCCCTTACAAAAACCTAACCAATAGAATTTTAGAAGCACAGATTGACCCGGCCATCCACTTTCCTAAACCCAAATGACAAATTTAAAAAGCAATTCAGAAAAAGAAAAGCCCTCGTCTGATTTTTACCACATTCTCACCCTGTTATTTACTTGTTTATTTTAGTGTTTGGCTTCTAGTTTTGTCTTACCTGTTTTCCGGTGAAGAAACCATTCTTCACCGGACTTGAACATTGTCCTCATGATCAACTCCTCTCTGTTTCAAGTCCGCTGACGTACATAGTGAGCTAACCGGACAAACTGGTTGCAGCTGGAAAGCCGTCCATACGAAGGTAAGCGGTCAGCTGGTAAGCGCGAAAAGGAACGGCGTCATACCGCACCCGTAGCGTTCATTTTAAAAATGAAATGCAGCCATATGTACTTCTGACAACATAATTTGCGATCTCCAGAAATGTATATAGGGCTACGTTTTCAAAATGAGCCTATTGAAAGTATTTCTGTTAGACAGGTTATATTTGGTTTTAAATCTATTTTAGTCACGCAAAGCTGATGTAGATTGTGTTGATATGAATGGGTTATATGCACAGAAGTGTTGTTCAGCCACTGAAATCTTCCAGTGAAAGATTGATGTGACTATTTTCAGTTTCATAAGGTCCTTTTACAGCATCGATAATGTAGATTTATATTGAGTTTAACAACAGAACATCAGTAAATAGCGCTATTCCACCTAGCTTGCTTTAAGTTGGTTTTATATTCACATTGGGTCATTTCTGAACTGTGACGCGCTCCCTATATTGTTTACCGCTACTCTGAATATTCACTCTGAAATAGCATGTAAGTATGGCTTAAGTGTAACTCCTGCATGCCACCGGCCAAAACATAGTCTCTTTAGGACAAAGCTTGTGAGAGAGTGAGACCAGCGATCCTTGCGTGTATGAAATATTGCACATTATGACAAGTTTTTCTTGCTACACAACTGAAATGTGCTAGATATAATACAGTTTCTCGTTGGGAATTGAAGTGTTATAAAGTACTATAAAGTTTCTAACTGGCGAATGACATGATCTAGTGGGTTGTCTGCTGTTATCTTTAATGTGAGCATTCTTAATTTCAGGAGGCGTGGCTTTAGATGATAGGGGAGGTACTTTGTTTTCAAAGCTATTATGTGAACCGGTTAGCATTTTGGCAGATCACCTACTGCACCTTTAAAGACCTGGAGAAATTAAAGTAGTTATTTTTAGATTGAGTATTTTAGTCTTAAGGATAGCCATATGCTGGCTCCAAAACAGTGACAACATTTGCATTTAGAAGATGTAAATGCAAGTTTATTTACCATATGGCACACGATGGTAACTCAAAGTGCTTTACATAAACAAGGATAAAAGAAATATAAAATACAGTTAGTATAAGAAAAAAATCCCAAAGAATTCAGCAAGTGTGCTTCCAAATTCTGACAAAATTAACATTCAGAAGACACAAAAGCCTGCAGTTTGTCACTTTAGCCTAAATGGATCAACAATTTGTTGATGATGAAATGCAATGACAATGAAGTGCAATGCAATACACAGGCAATAGTGTTTGACCCAATTATAAAACTTGAAAACCGTCAAATCCAGGGTTTCTGCTTGCTTCACCAAGTCAAATGTAAGACTTTTTAAGACATTAATGAAGGAAATTTCAGACTTACACAGTTCTAAATGCTAAGGATTTTTGTAAAGTCCAGTGGAAAATATATATACATGTCCCATTAAAAAAATGGTTAATTATTTCAAATAATGTGTCAAAGCAAGCAAACTCCAGATATACTGTATACATTGTCTTTTTTTCAGCACCAATTATCTGTAAATATATGGAGAACTTTTAAACAGATGTCATTGTAAGGATGTAAGTGTAACAGAGGGACGCTGAACAATGGAATTGAGGATCCATGTGCAGTTATTAAACAGAGAATGGTCAGGCAGGCAATGGTCAAACAGGTGCAAACAGTATCATAGAGGTAATTTCAGAAGCATAGTCAAACCAGGCGAATGGTCAGGATAAGCGGTGAAAGCAATGGAAACCTAAAACAAGGCACAGAATCAAAACACAACTGAACAAGGCAAGACAAGACAAGATAGCGCATTGTGGTGTTACACTAAAGCAAGACTCAGCAATGTGTGTGTGTGTGAGAGAGCTCAGTAGTCCAGGTAATCAGTCCATGATCAGTTACTAGCTATGTGTGTAATCAGGCTGAATCAGGAACTGGTGTGTGTGTGAGGTGCATTATGGTACTTGTAGTCCAGTTCATTGACAGATGTGCAGTTTTCCAGTGATCTGCAAGGATTAGATCGCTGGTGATCATGACAGTAAGCAAGATAATTAAATCATATTGGTAAATAGAGTTATTAAATGTAAGTGCATTGAGATGAATTGTTGGTGATTGGATGGGTGTTGGCCTGAATTGGTAGCTTTACATGGACAAAGAAAATTAAGACCTTTTTAGGATGATTTAAGGATTCAAGGATTTTTAGGATTTTTTAAGACCCTGCAACACCCTGTAATCATTTATTCATGTTTCATAATATTCAAATTGTCAATAAAATTAATTGTTTTGACAAATTATTGAATCAAGATTCTCAAACATGTTAAACAGACTTAAAGCACAATATTTTCAAGCTTAATTCTTATTCTAAAAAATATTAATCAATCATCTGTTAATTTTCCTTCAGCTTAATCTCTATTTCAGAGGTCGAAACAGTGGAATGAACTGCCAACTATTCTAGCATATGTTTTACACAGTGGATGCCCTTCCAGCCGCAACCCAGTATTGGGAAACACCCATACACATTCATTTAATCACACACACACACACACACACACACACACACACACACACACACACACACACACACACACACACATACACTACGGCCAATTTAGTTAATCAATTCCCCTATAGTGCATGTGTTTGGATTGTGGGGGAAACCGTAGCACCTGCAGGAAGCCCACACCAACATGGGCAGAACATGCAAACTCCATACAGAAATGCCAACTGACCCTGCCGGGACTCAAACCAGCGACCGTCTTACTGTGAGGCGACAGTGCTAACCACTGAGCCACCGCGCCACCCAAATATTAATCACATTTTAATAAAGTGTGAAGTGTCTCGATCAAAATGACTACCCCAAAAATGAATTTGTCACTTGTTCAGTTTACTTAAAGAAAATTAAATTAATCCAAAATGAATTCATCCAGTGTACGTAATAACTTAATCTAATAAGATTGCTGAAGTAGCATTGCATTATTAGATCTAATAAGCCTGGAGGCTAATATGATGTCTCATATTTACATAATAATACTGTGATGACTAAAATGACTAATATTTCCCCTTCATAGACCTCTGTGCATGCTTTATTTTCTTAAATACTGCTTGGAAATCAGGGCATGAACATGCTATCAATTGAGCAGTTTCAGCGCTCTTTATTAATAAATAAAAGAAAGATTGTCATGTCTGTTCATCTATTATTCAGTTACTTGTCCTGGAATTTCAGGTTTGGTCTTGGTATCGTTTCAGCATTGGCATTGAGATATTTCCGTCAGGTATGGATTCATAAAGTCACAGTTTTTGTGTGGAGACAACACTGCATGAATTATTTGAGTAGAGATAATGTTTCCATAATGCGGAAGCAATGATTGAATCAAGTTCAGCCACAGAGTTATTCTCTCTGAGTGATAGCGTTTCTTTATAAAAAAGGAGAAAATTTACAGAGAGATTGATTACAGCGGGATTTAGCATCTCTCCCTCAGGCGCTGTTACAAACACTCACGTACATATGCTCGTCTCCTTATTTTTTGATGTCATTTACAGGAAACACGAAACATAAATATAAATACACGTTTAAAACAAATTAAAATATGGAAACCTGGTAACACTTTAAGTACCAAGTCTCAACGTTAACTACTGGCTTACTACTTAAGATATTCACTGTTTATTTGCACTTTTAAAGTATGATCTTATTTTACACCCCTAAATATTTTACAAACCTAAACCTGAATACTACATTAATAACTGCTCATAAGCAGAAAATTAGGAGTTTACTGAGGCATAAGTCATAGCTGATGGTTTATTGATGCCCTGAACTTACTGTAAAAAATGTAATGACAAAACATCAACAAATTTTGATTTATGTTGCTTTACCTTATTTTAATCAGGTTCCAACTAAATTTAGCAAGTTATGCAAATTTAACTATTATTTTAGTCCGTTTGTTGTGAGTTGAGATAATTAGAAGTAATAATTTGATTCAACTAAAAAAAGAAATAATAAGAAGGGCAGCAAGAATTTACATTGTTCTTTCTTAAAATAACACTGAAGAACAAATTGAGTTTTAAAAAACATGTGCTCATCTCTTTATTTTTGATGTCATTTATTGAAAACTCAAAAAATAAATATAAATACATGTTTAAAATAAATGAAAATATGAAAACCTGGTACAGCAACACTTTAAGTACCAAGTCTCAATGTTAACTTCTGGCTTATTACTTAAGATAATCACTGTTTGTTAACACTTATGAAGTTTTGTTTTATATTCACAATCCTACCTAATACCTAAACCTAAATACTACATTAATAATTAATAATAAGCAGAAAATTTGGAGTTTATTGAGGCAAAAGTCATAGTTCATGGTTTACTAATGCCAACAATTTACTGTAAAAAATATAATGTCAAAAAGACAACAAATTTGTTTTATGTTGCTTTAACTTATTTTAATAAGTTATTCAGGTTCCAACTAAATTTAGCAAGTTATGCAAATTTAACTATTATTTTAGTCTGTTTGTTGTGAGTTGAGATAATTAGAAGTAATAATTTGATTCAACTAAAAAATTAATAATAAGAAGGGCAGCAAGAATTTAGTGTTGTTCCTTAAAATAACACTGAGGGACAAATTGAGTTTAAAAAAAACGTGCTCATATCTTTATTTTTGATGTCATTTACTGGAAATACAAAAAATAAATATAAATACTTGTTTAAAATAAATGAAAATATAAAATCTGGGTACAGTAACACTTTAAGTACCAAGTCTCAATGTTAACTTCTGGCTGATTACTTAACATATTCACTGTTTGTTAACACTTATAAAGTTTTATTTTATATTCCCAATCCTACCCAATACCTAAACACAAATACTACATTAATAATTAATAATAAGCAGAAAATTTGGAGTTTATTGAGACAAAAGTCATAGTTGATCGTTTATTAATGTCAACAATTTACTGTAATAAATATAATGTCAAAAAGACAACAAATTTGTTTTATGTTGCTTTAACTTAGTTTAATAAGTTAATCAGGTTTCAAATAAAATTTGCATCACTTGTAATATTGAATATTTGAATTATTATAATATTAATAATATTTTAGTTAATTTTTAATGGCGATGCAGTGGAGCAGGTAGTGCTGTCTCCTCACAGCAAGAAGATCACTGGTTCGAGCCTCGGCTGGGTCAGTTGGCGTTTCTGTGTGGAGTTTGCATGTTCTCCCTGCATTCACGTGGGTTTCCTCAGGGTGCTCCGGTTTCCCCCACAGTCCAAAGACATGCGGTACAGGTGAATTGGGTAAGCTGAATTGTCTGTAGTGTATGAGTGTGTATGGATGTTTCCCAGAGATAGGTTGGAGCTGGAAGGGCATCCGCTGTGTAAAACGTGTGCCGGATAAGTTGGCGGTTCATTCCGCTGTGGTGACCCCGGAATAATAAGGTGAATAAGTCAGAAGAAAATGAATGATTAAATCATTTTTTATATTTTTTAGCCCGTTTGATTGATGAAAGTTGAGATAATTATAAATGAAAAGTGGATTTAACTAAAGAAAATAATGCAAGAATTTACAGTGTTATTACTTAAAATAAATTTGAGAGACATGCATGAGTGTTAGAAACGTGCTCGTTTCTTTATTTTTTATGTCATTTACTGAAAACTCAAAAAATAAATATAAATACTTGTTTAAAATAAATGAAAATATGAAAACCTGGTACAGCAACACTTTAAGTACCAAGTCTCAACGTTAACTACTGGCTTATTACTTAAGATATTCACTGTTTTTTACATTCCTGATCCTACCCAATACCTAAACCCAAATACTACATTAATAACTAATAATAAGCAGAAAATTTGGAGTTTATTGAGGCAAAAGTCATAGTTCATGGTTTACTAATGCCAACAATTTACTGTAAAAAATATAATGTCAAAAAGACAACAAATTTGTTTTATGTTGCTTTAACTTATTTTAATAAGTTATTCAGGTTCTAACTAAATTTAGCAAGTTATGCAAATTTAACTATTATTTTAGTCTGTTTGTTGTGAGTTGAGATAATTAGAAGTAATAATTTGATTCAACTAAAAAATTAATAATAAGAAGGGCAGCAAGAATTTAGTGTTGTTCCTTAAAATAACACTGAGGGACAAATTGAGTTTAAAAAAACATGTGCTCATCTCTTTATTTTTGATGTCATTTACTGGAAATACAAAAAAATAAATATAAATACTTGTTTAAAATAAATGAAAATATGAAAACCTGGTACAGCAACACTTTAAGTACCAAGTCTCAATGTTAACTTCTGGCTGATTACTTAAGATATTCACTGTTTGTTAACACTTATAAAGTTTTATTTTATATTCCTGATCCTACCCAATACCTAAACACAAATACAACATTATTAACTATTGATAAGCAGAAAATGTAGAGTTTATTGAGACAAAAGTCATAGATGATGGTTTACTAATGCCAACAATTTACTGTAAAAATTATAATGTCAAAAAGACAAGACAACAAATATTTTAATGTTGCTTTAAAGTTAATCAGGTTCCAACTAAAATTTGTGATGAAGGTTGCGATAATTAGAAATGATAATTAGATTCAACAAAAAAATAAGGCAGCAAGAATGTACAGTGTCGTTCCTTAAAATAAAATTGAGAGACAAACTGAGTGTTAGAAACACACACGCACATATGCTCATTTCTTTTTTCTTTGCTTTTATTTTGACGTCATTTACTGGAAGCAAATAATATAAATATAAATACATGTTTAAAACAAATGAAAATATGAAAACCTGCTAACATGGAACAATTCTCACTATTAACTATTGGCTTATTCTAGAGCCAGACAGACTCTGTGGACGTTTTGCTATTTCTGCACAGAATTTTGTAATTAGTGTAGTAAATTAAACAATAATAGCATGAAAAAAACAACTGTATAACTTAAGGGTTACAATGCAAAGTCTCTCATATAATATATCTATTACAAACTGCACAAATACTGTATATACTGTAGAGATGGTAACACTATTTTGATGGTCCATTTGAGTATTACTGTCTGCTTAGTATCTGTTGATAAAGACATTCAGCAGACCGACTATAAGACTATATAACTGACTATAAGAAACACTGCAAGTACATGTCAATTTACACTAACCCTAACCCCAACCTAACAGTCTACTTATAATCTAATGAGAATTAGTCGCAATGTAACTTTAATTCAACAAACGGACCATCAAAATATAGTGTGACCGTATATATTTACACACATGAAAACAAGTAAATAAATAGAGATAAAGTAAAGCTAAAAATCCTGGCTGTTATTAAGATATTGACTGTTTATAAAGCATGATCTTAAGCCAGGAGTTTAGGAGTTTATTGGGGAAAAAATCACATTCAATGGCTTATTATTAACAAAATTGTTCAGTAAAATAAAGTGTGACCAAAAACTACATTTACGACATTAATAAATGCAGAAACCTGTCTATGACAAGGGTCAGAGTTAAATATTATGGTCCCATGCTGATAAACACACACTCCTGACAGCACATTACATTAACACTCGAGCTGCATCGATTTGCAAACAGCTGACAGGCTAATGAAGGTTATTAGGTGGATGTCAGAAAAAAAAAACTTGATTCTGATTGGTCGATTACCGCATCCAGCGGCCACATATTTCAAAATAATGACCGTTGCCCACGGCAACACAGTATGACTGACAGCTCATCTGGGAGAGCTTTGTTTCCTGTGTGCTGTAAATGTGTTCGCTGTCTCTCCCAGCACAGACATAAAATAATTCAAATCAATATTTCATGTCTAAATATTTATTTATTCCGTAAGTAGTTGTTTAATGAGCCGAGAAATGCACAGTCAGTTGGCTGTTATGTTAAAATACACACTGACAGGCTGATCAGGACTCGACCAATATTTTATGTTGTGTTTCATCACACAATAACAACTTTACAGTGCTTTTCAGGATTTATTTCATAATATTAAATACCCGAATGCGCATATTACTTCATGAAAAAACAATGATATTATTTATAATGAATAATAATATTAATATTTGTAGATTTTAGACAACAGCTAAAGTGTTAACCTCTGCAAAAATCGAGCTTTTTCTTAAATTGATGTTGCTGGCATTTAAGTAGTATTAATTATTAACCATTCATTTTCTTTTCGGCTTAATCTCTTTATTAATCTGGGATCACCACAGCGGAATGAACCGCCAACTTATCCAGCACATGTTTTACGCAGCGGATGCCCTTCCAGCTGCAACCCATAACTGGAAAACACCCATACACTTTTGCATTCACACTCATACACTATGGCCAATTTAGCCATCTTAGCCATTAGAGTGTTTGAGCCGCTGAAGATAAGGTCAGCATAGACTAAGAGGATTATAGATGTGGAGTTTTAGATGAGCAGCGACAGGAGCGACCAAGCAACACAATCTCACGGCAATTCGTAACTTTTTGATTTAGTGGCTAATTCGTACGATCTAATTCGTACAATTTAGTACGATTTGCTCATCCGCCAATGACGGTTGGGTTTAGGGGTGGGGTTAGGTGCCACGCCTCATTTTTGAAATCGCACAATTTCGTATGACTGAACTCGTACGAATTCCTACGAATTAGCTACTAAACTGTCAAAACGTAAAATACTTACGTTTTCTCGTGAGATCAGGCTGGACATAGACTGACAGAAGCATGAAGCACACACTCACCCTGAAGCACACACGCGCACCTGACCAGCACTGAGAACGTTAGTCATGTTTTCAATCTGCCACTATGCTGACACACAGGCGTCTGTAGCTCCGCCCTCTTTTGAACAGAGCGCAATCTCATTAGAATTTAAAGCGACAGTCACCAAAACACCACCATTAGGATCAAAGCCTAAAAGGGTCAGTTTCAGAGAGCTGGAGAACATTATCTGTATGCTATTTTGAGCTGAAACTTCACACACACACTCTAGAGACAGCTGCATTTTACATCTTGTAAAAAGGGGCAGAATAGCTTCCCTTTAAGTAAGGGATTTGATTTTTTTTTCTTCAACACTGTTGTCTAGTTTATTTTATTGTACGTTCATCAAGTTCTCGCATGGCTGAAGACCGCAAATGCTAATTTTGCTCTGAAAGTGGATCATGCTGCAGAAAGCGTGAATTGAATTGCGTTGCATTTGTGGAAACTCACAGATGTTATGATAGTTTTCCTCATCATCATCTGCCAAGGAAACAGCTCTGAAAGGGGAAACTGACTGTGTAATCTGACTGCAGGCTGTTTATCTGACCCCGGCGGTGTGCTGATGCTCCCCAAATATTACACAAACGCCTCCGTTTTCTCAAATGCTGAGATTATGAAGTTTGTGATAAGAATGCTAACACAGGACTTGTGCCATTTCTTTACACTTTCCAGGTTTTTCAGCAGCAGAAGTGCTCATAGTTAGTAAACTTGGTCCCACTTTATATTAAGTGTCCTTAACTACTATGTACTTGCATCAAAAATACAATACATACAATAATACAATGTACTTACTGTGTTCATAATGTATTGAGAAGACTTGTGGTGCTCTTGAGTTGGGATAGGGGTCGGGTTATGGACAGGTTTTGTAGTATGGGTGGGTTAAGGTGTAAGGAGGTGTCAACAGTGTATTTACAAATGTAATTACAGAAGTTAAATACAGTTTTAATTACATACAGGTATTTAATCAAGCATAAGTACACAGTAAATACATGTATTTACATAATAAGTACACTGTAATGAATTATTAATTTCTGTGTAAGTATATATTAGTTAAGAACACTTAATATAAAGTGGGAGCGTAAACTTAGAGCGCAGTGAATTGGAGAGTTCAACAAATCATTATTTAACAATCCTATTTGCTGAAATAATAAAAGAAAACTCCAGAATGGTGTTATCACGACTTTCAGAAAGAGGAAAACAATAGTGTGAGACAGAACGGCAGCCAGAAGAGAGAATAATGTCAGATTTACTGTCCTGCACCCATACACACTGCATTACACACACCTCACACAAGCGCTCATGTGTTTTATGTATTTGATGCAAAGATGAAATAATGCATGCATAAATGCATACAGTATAACTGTTCACACGTTTTTTAAAATCAAAATATTAAACATTTTCAAGGATTTAAGATGCTGATGAATATTAAACGTCTATTGAAGCACTGTTAAACCGAGCAGTGTGATCAGTGAATTGAAGGGAGTTCCTTTATTGAAAGGTCATTGTGCTTCATAGAAAAATGTCACATGAACTCACTCCAAGGGCTCTATTTTAACGATCTAGGCACAAAGTCTAAAGCTCATGATGCAAACACATTAAAGACATGTCCGAATCCACTTTTGCTAGTTTAAGGATGACAGAATACACTCTATCTAGTCTAACAGGGTTGTGCTTAATCTCTTAATGAGTTATGGGTGTGTTTTGAGCATAACGTGCATTAAACCAATCAGAGTCTCATCTCTCATTCCCTTTAAGAATCAGTTGCGTCGCTCCATGGTGTATTTGCTATTTACACGGTGGACTTTGTAAGAGGAAAAACTGAATGCTTCACTAGCGAGAAAACAGTTAAACAGAGCATCTGCAGCACGAGGATAAAGAACAAGCCTCCTCCATTCAGCCTCTTTACTTTCTTTTTACTTTTAGTCTTTACTCTTTTACTTTGGTGGAGTAAGGAAACAGTGGAAACTCACTCCACTGAACACATCCATTAGCCTACATATTTAATTTAGTTTGTTAAGCGCAAAGATTTGCTTCAAAACTATTTCTAAATTCAGTTCTAATCTCCAGCAAAGGAATAAATGAACAATAATAATGAAGTGTGATCAAAACACTGAGTCATATCCAAACACACGTCCTGTTCTTATACCCCATATGGTGATGCAGACGTCTCCAAAACTCCACAGGTGCACAAATTTAAACTTGTTTTATTAAAACAAATATAAATATGCAGATAATAAATAATACTGATAATAATACTGAAAAGAAGGCATGAAGAAGGCATGGAGGCAGTGGTTTTTATATTTATGTAGAAAATAATTGTTTTTGTTATATTTTAATCCTTTAATTGTTCATTCATTCATTTTCTTTTCTGCTTAGTCCCCTTATTAATCTGGGGTCGCCACAGCATAATGAACCGCCAACTTATCCAGCATATGTTTTTTTTACGCAGCGGATGCCCTTCCAGCTGCAACCCATCACTGGGAAGCATCCATACAAACTCATTCACACACATACACTAAGGACAATTCAGCTTATCCAATTCACCTATACCACATGCTTTTAGATTTGCGGGGAAAACCGGAGCACCCGGAGTTCACCCACGCCAACACGGGGAAAACATGCAAACTCCAGATAGAAATGCCTTCTGACCCAACCGGGGCTTGAACCAGAGACCTTCTTGCTGTGAGGCAATTGTGCTACTCACTGCGCCACCGTGACACCCCCTTTAATTGTTTTTATTTGTAAAGATATGTAAAGTGGTCCTTTATAGACCAGCACAATAAGTCACCCATAACTCCACAGAGTAAATAGCAGATGGATTTGCTATTTAAACAGTGTGGCACAAAACGTAAAAATTACTGTTGCGCTGGTCTGAAAATAGCAACAAATCACGCCAAACACGTCTTACATGTCTTATTGCACCAGGTGTATGATAGGGCCTAAAATTTCATTGTATTAGGCTGAACTTGAACTTGTTATGCAGATTTCTAGTTCCCAGCATGCTGTATGTCAGACTGTAAAATACATGCAAAAAATAGTGTGTTATTGTCAGTTTTTTTTGCTTTTGAGTATATCAAACATATTTATAAATATTAGTTTTAATATATTATTAATAAATGATAACTTAGTACAATTAAGTTAAAAAAAATTTGAATAAGGCAATGAGTTTGCGCAATTTAATTAAGTAAACGTAGAAGTAAAATTAATTTTGAAGTGTCATATGCAAAACTATGCAATATGTAAAATGGCAATGCATTTCTGTATTTAAGTTTGCATTTCCCTTGACGTGCAAAATTAAAATTCAATTATAATTTACATTTACAACCACAGTTTTAAAAATGCGTACTATTTTTAATGCTTTAAATGTTGCAAACTGAAAATGTAATACCCAAATTTAATTGATGTGTGTTACATGTAAGAGGAAATGGTAGCAAAATGATCATTTAAATGTTATTTGCCTCACATTTAGACTCTTAGTAGGATTGCATTTTCATAATTACACAGTTTGATGCATTTTAAGCCCCAAAAATGTATATTTCTTCAGGTTGTTTAGTGGTTCAGTCTGGATTTATCTCCTACATCTGTGGAAAAGAGCAGTAGTCATGCATTTTTTTTCTTAACTTGTTGAAAGTTTAAAACCTTTCACTCAAAACAGTATTAAAAATGCAGAATAACTTTCATAATGAATAATTTCCAGGATGATAAATTAACTCTCTGAATTAAACATGCTATGGGATGTTCAAAACGTTTATCATTGCATAATGTTTAGGTTTAAATATTAATTAAAAAATTAAGTAGTGTCTCCTCACTTAGCAGTAGGCTTGTATTCTAGTGTGCCATTTTTAATCTGTTCAAAATATCAAACTACTAAATTATTTACCATTTATACTATATATAACATGTGCACATAACATTTAATTTATTGGTCACAATGTGTCACAAAGTGCAATCAAGCATGATTTTCATCATAACCAATGAACCACAAGTGAAATGATCCAGTTTATGATTCTTTAAAAAAATCTGACTTGATTAAATGTAATGAGGCTGACAAACATTGAACTAAAGAATGCACAATTACTATGTATCTTTCAAAGTGATAATTAAATGCTACAAATATAGATGTAACATACTGTACATAAACAACATATTGTATGTCTGTCATCACTTGGTGCACAGCATAGTGCTAATTACTGCATTGCATGTAAGTCACCTTGAAAAAGACTTTGTGTATCCAAAACATGCACAAACCAAAGATACGTCTTGTTTTTATTTATTTATTTATTTATTTATTTATTTATTTATTTATTTATTTATTTATTTATTTGTTTGTTTGTTTGTTTGTTGTTATTTTGTATTTATTTATTTATTTATTTTTTTGTTTGTTTGTTATTTTGTATGTATTTATTTATTTATTTATTTATTTATTTATTTATTTATTTATTTATTTATTTATTTATTTATTTATTTATTTGTTTGTTTGTTTGTTTGTTTGTTTGTTTGTTTGTTATTTTGTATTTATTTATTTATTTATTTATTTATTTATTTATTTATTTATTTATTTATTTATTTGTTTGTTTGTTTGTTTGTTTGTTTGTTATTTTGTATTTATTTATTTATTTATTTATTTGTTTGTTTGTTTGTTTGTTTGTTTGTTATTTTGTATTTATTTATTTATTTATTTATTTGTTTGTTTGTTATTTTGTATTTATTTATTTATTTATTTATTTATTTATTTATTGTAATATGTAATAACACCTTTTTGTTTCAAATAAGGTGTCTTTGGGTTGAAATATTAAAAATATATATATTACTGGCTAATACACTACCTGACAAAAATCTATTGTCGCCTATTCAAGTTTTAGGAACAGCAAATAATAACTTGACTTCAAGTTGATTATTTGGTATCAGAAGTGTCTTATATGAAAGGTAAAGGCCTCTAGATTACGCTTATTTGACCACAATAAAATATGATCATGCCTTGACTTTGAATGATTTCAATAGGACAGTAAGGTCTGACTCTGCTTAGACTAAAGTCTGCTCACTGAACCTTCAATAATGTCCAGTATAGGATATGTGGTCATGCTGCAGTGGAAACAGAATGAATATTGTGTCTGACTCCATCATGAGCTTGGAGGACTGCATCCATACATCTCTGCAATGACTCAAATCACTGATTAATAAAGTCATCTGGAATGGCAAAGAAAGCCTTCTTGCAGGACTCCCAGAGTTCATCAAGAGTCTTTGTGTTCATCTTCAACGCCTCCTCCTTCATCTATTCCCATGCTCAATAATGGTCATGTCTGGTGACTGGGCTGGCCAATCCTGGAGCACCTTTACTTTGCTTTCAGGAACTTTGATGTGGAGGCTGAAGTATGAGAAGGAGCACTATCCTGCTGGAGAATTTGCCCTCTCCTGTGGTTTGTAATGTAATGGGCAGCACAAATGTCTTGATACCTCAGGCTGTTGATGTTGAAATCCACCTTCTGCCACTTTTCCAAATGATCAATTAGAAGTCAAGGTATTATTTGTTGCTCTTACAACTGAAATCGACGACAAGTCTTCTGCCAGGTAGTGTACAGTATTTTTCTTGTGCTTTTCCATAGGTTTTGATAGTTTAACTTATTATTATTTACAGATGCTAAAATTATTTATTTTCTTTCTTTGTTGTGGATTAATTCATTTGTTATTGCTGCTTATGATCTGCTTTTCTAGTTCATTTGGACTAAATACATTACCAACTTGCTTCTATCTCATTGCTTTTGCGGAAAGGACTTCGTCGAACAAACATGTCTTTAAAAATTAATAAATATGGAAGAACCCAACCATTTGGTTAAAGATGGGTTTCATATTTAATTAAAAAATATAACCCAGAGGTAGGGCTGCAAGGGTAGCACGTTCACCTCAAATCACGAAGGTCGCTGGTTCGAGTTCCGGCTGGGTCAGTTGGCATTTCTGTGTGGAGTTTGCATGTTCTCCCCCATGCTGGCGTGGGTTTCCTCCGGGTGCTCCGGTTTCCCCCACAAGTCCAAAGACATGCGGTACAGGTGAATTGGGTAGGCTAAATTGCCCGTTGTGTATGTGTGTGAATGAGTGTGTGTGGATGTTTTCAAGTAATGGGTTGCAGCTGGAAGGGCATCTGCTGTGTAAAACATATGCTGGATAAGTTGGCGGTTCATTTCGCTGTGGCAAATAAAGGAGCAAAGCTGTAAAGAAAATGAATGAATGAACCCAGAGGTAAGGGTAGCCCACATCTGACCTAATTAATTACTCAATTTTAAGTGTTATAAAAATAGCAATACTTAATTTTATTTAGTTTATTGTATCTAAATGGAGCGTGCAGTTTTGTGTATGCAATTAAAATGCTGATGTCTTGGATTAACCAAATTATGCAACAAAATACATCAAGCATTAAAGGGATAGCTCACCCCAAAATGTTTATTCTGCCATCATCTTATCACCTTTTACTTGTTAAAAACATGTCTGATGTTTTTGTTTCTTCTTTTGACTGCAAAGGAAGATATTTAGAGAAATGCTGAAAACCTGTAACCATTGACTACCATAGTATTCATTTATCCTAATGTCAATAGTTACCGGTTTTCTTCTTCATTTGTGTTCAACTGATGCAATAAATATCTATAACTGCTAGAGGCTGAGTGAATAGTAAATACATTTTAATTTGGGGGTGAACTAGCCCTTTAGGGATGCTCTGTCCCACAGTGTATTGTTCTGTAGCTTGACCTTGAGTTTCAAGATGATGATGTTAGCAAAATTAAAGAGATTTTATTATATTAAATCAAATTAGAAAGGGAAAACAATCATAACAGTAATCTATTTATTACTAAGGCACACGACTGTGGCATGCTGCACTAATGTTGCATATAGTGCATATACAATAGTCTATATACTGCACATTATTCAGTACATTCCTAACACAACCATAATTACACTTCTTTTGAATGACACAGCACAAAAGCAATAGCTTATCTTTTGCCGGGTATCTGCTGAAGCATGTTTACAGAGCGAGCGTTTCTCTTTTGTTGACATGTACAATGTTTGTCAAGACGTCGGCTCAAATATCCCCCTCGCGATGGAGTATTGAATCGCTGGAGCAGACTGTACTGTATCTGAGTGAATTATATAAGTTGTGAGTCTGGAGTATTGGCTGGGAGTGTAAAGGCTGAGTGTGGGAGAGAGTTAATGCGATATTTTCGGTGTGTGTGTGTGTGTGTGTATCCCTCCATGCGGCTGATGTGCAGGTGGCCTTTAAAAACAGCCTGAGCAAAGCATCGTCTGGAGTTTCAGAGCAGAACGCTGTGAAAAATCCAAACCCATCAGCCCAGACTGTGAAAGTTGGGCTTCTGTAGGCTGGAAATGTGGGAAAACCACCTGGAGAAAGTCAATTAACACAGGCCTGACATCCAGCATCACAACACAGACCTACAAACAGCGAATTCAAATTCAGCAGACCTGCATGCCTGCCGATAAAGCCACGCCGCGCAACAATTTACCGCCTAATACAGAGCGTGAAAGTGAATCCATCACCAATATCCATTTGCAGCACACTTTTTTCTTTTCATTTTCCCCTCTCTCTTCTTGCTTTTTGGAAAGATGCAAGTATTTCTTCTCCTTCTTCTTCTTCCTCTTCTTTTTCTTCTTCTTCTTCTTGGAGAGAAATAATGAGTTAGTGTTGAGGTGATGCATTTGAAATAAGTAATCGGGTTACTTTTATTAAAGTAGCTAGTAAATTAGTGCATTGTTTTTTAATTTGCAAGAAAATATTTGAGTTGTTTTTTTCTAGCTTAAACTTAAACTTGAACATGAATTTAATCATTTCACTAGCAGAAATAGAGATTCAGTTTCGTTCAGTACCCTTAACATGAATGAAAACTCTTATATCTTATATTTTGTCAACGTCTGGATATTCAATACTCAAATCTTTTATTGTTTTATCCCAGTTCATTCTTGCAAATTCAGAAAGGTTTGTTCTATTCAAGTGCTTGAACAAGTTGCTGGTTGAGTTAAAAGCAGTCGAAGGTTCTTTAGAGACTGGAAATAGATTGTATTTCACAGCAACATTTTTTTACGCTCAATGAAATCAAAGTAATGTCTATTTCCACTTGAAGAAGCAGCCACTCTCGTCAGCAGCCATTTTAGATCCTGTTCTCCAGCAATTTAAAAGTGCATGCTAATTAACTGATGCTGCAGTGGAAAACGTTTAAAATAAGTATTTTTAAAAACTGTAATTGTTCAATTCAATTCACCTTTATTTGTATAGCGCTTATACAATGTAGATTGTGTCAAAGCAGCTTCACATAGAAGATCATGCTGAAGTGGAACAGTGTAGTTCAGTTTGTAGTGTTTAAGTTCAGTTCAGTTTAGCTCAGTTCAGTGTGGTTTAATAATCACGACTGAGAGTCCAAACACTGAAGAGAAAATCCAACGATGTGCAGCTCTACAGATCCCCAACCATGCAAACTAGAGGCGACAGCGGAGAGGGAAAAACTTCACCAATTGGCGAAGAATTAAAAACCCTGAAGAGAAAGCAGGCTCAGTTGGGCACGACCATTTCTCCTCTGGCCAAACGTCTTGTGCAGAGCTGCAGTCTAGGCGCTGGAGAAGCTGGATGTCAGCGAGACTCGTCTGTCCCTGGAGCGTCACAGGAACCGGTCTCATGCTCTCCACTCCTACGTGACCATCACAGCAGCTGCTCAGGATACGGCCTGGTCCAGGATTATGGAAACCTTGGCATCATCTTGTCACAGGTTTTGGATCAAATCAGGGGCGCTGCATAGTCTGAGGGACTCGGGAAGAGTATCCCCAGGTGGAAATAGAGAATAAAGAGAATAATTAGCGTAGCTGCTGTTCATAGTGTATATTTGTATTGTAACATAAGTAACACAATTACACTTTAATAACTGTAATCAAACTACACAAATTTTAAATGTAATTTGTTTCATTACGGCGTTCCTCAAAAAAAGTAATTAGAATACAGTACTGTGCAGAATACAGAACGCCTGACATCCAACTCTGGTCTTGACAACTTAATTTTGACATATTATTTCTTAAAACAAAACAATATTTTTTTTTCTTTTCTACAAAATGCTTTTTTATTTATTTATTTTTTTATTATTTAGACTAGAAACTTTAAGAAAAGAATATTTTTTTTGGTAACACTTTATTTTGATGGTCCATTTGAGTATTAGTAGACTGTCTGCTTAATATCTATTGATAAAGACATTGGAGAGTGGAGAACATGAGACTGATTCCTGTGACGCTCCAGAGACAGACGAGTCTTCGCTGAGGCCAGCTTCCAGCCTCCGCCACTGAGACTGCAGCTCTGCACAAGACGTTTGGCCAGCGGAGAAATTAAAATGGTCGTGCCCAACTGAGCCTGGTTTCTCTCAAGGTTTTTTTTTTTCTTCACCTTCGCCAATTGGTGAAGTTTTTTTCACTCCGCTGTCGCCTCTAGCTTGCATGGTTCGGGATCTGTAGAGCTGCGCATCGTTGGATTTGCTCTTCAGTATTTGGACTCTCAGTAGTGATTATTAAACCACACTGAACTGAGCTCAACTGAACTGAACTTAAACACTACAAACTGAACTACACTGTTCCTATTTACTGTGACCTTTATGTGAAGCTGCTTTGACACAATCTACATTGTATAAGCGCTATACAAATAAAGATGCATTGCATTCCACATTCAACAGACATTTAACTGACTATAAGAAACTTTGCAAGTACATGTCATCTTACCCTAACCCTAATTATTATCTAATGAGAATTAGTTGGCATGTAGATGCCATGTAACTTAAATTCAACAAACGGACCATCAAAATAAAGTGTGACCATTTTTATTGCTGTGTCTTAAAAACTAATAGAATATGCACATTTAAAATCGACATGAAATCATACAGTTATAATGCAAAAAGCAAGTGAAAAAAGCACACAAAGCAGTATAAAGCGAGCATTTGAGCTGTCTTGTGTGCTATATTTGTAGTCTCCTGATCCCTCACAATGGCTTTGTGTGAGAAAGAGCCTGAAATTCATACCAGCTTCTTTTGTGTCCCACTGAATGTCCGTCATAATAGTCTGAACTCACACGACAGTCAATAAGTGATCTTGATCTCCATTTTTAGCTGAACTCTTGCTTTAAAATGCATCTGAAGAAAGCCAAATAGTGGGCTACAGATCCAGCAAACCGTTGCGAATACAAGCGTCTGCCATCCTCTTGCAGCACGCCACCTATTATGTCCTTTTTAACACATTTCCCGTTTCTTCCCGAAAGCACTCAGAAGTCATTGTGTCACCAGGAGGGCTTTTGTGGCTCTGCTGGAAATGAGTTATAATGTTAACTGTTCTCCGTCATTGGATAGACGACTCTCGCTGGGTTACTGAATAAACTGCCGGGGCTTTAATTGATTCCCCTGACTGTCAATAACAACACCACGTTTTCAATGCAGACCCATTTTGGCTGAAGAAAAGGGAGGCTGGGATGGACAGGAGGAGAAATGATGTGTGTTTGGTGTCGAACTGCAGGATCGGTCTCTTTTCTTTGCTCCAATACGAGGGTTTGACGTCCTGCACAATGCTTAATTGAAATGCTCCTCTAAAGAGGGAGATTGGAGAGTGTTTTTTTTTTTTTTGTCGCGGGGTCTCTGAATCATCCGTCTGACTATTCTGTGCTCTGAGCATTAGCAAAACAAACCAAACCGTCTGGTTGTGGCTTCAGGAACATCCAGATCATCTTATTTTTGTTGTTTTTTATGTTAGATTTGTAAGGGTACTCAGTGAAATGCTACCTCTTAGTTAACTACAGCATGTTCTTTTCTATTGTTTACAATGTATTTGTGTATATATGGCAAAATATGGGTCAAATAAAGAAAATATACCAAAAAAAAAAAAATACTATTTTCCACTCAATGCATTAGATATGTGCATTTTTAAATACCTTTTTTGTTTTATTTGGACATTTCATAGATGGATAGATAGATGGATGGATGGATGGATGGATAGATTGATGGATAGATAGGTGAATTGATGGATTAATAGATGGATTGATGGATTAATAGATGGATTGATGGATTAATAGATAGATGGATGGATAGATTGATAGATTGACTGATTGACGGATAGACTGATTGATGGATGGATTGATGGGTCGCCGGATGGGTCGATTGATGGGTTGGTTGAGTCGATTGATGGATAACCAACAAACTAATTAATGATCTATGGATGGATGGGTGGGTGGGTGGATGGATGGATGGATATAACCAACAAAAATGATAAATTGATGGATGGGTGGGTGGATAGATTGATGGGTCAATTTATAGATGGATGGTTGGATATAACCAACAAACTAAATAATGATGGATGGATAGATGGATGGATGGATTAATTGATGGATGGACTGATGGATTAGTTGATGGGTCGATTAATAGATGGACGGTTGGATATAACCAACAAACTAACTTTTGATAGATAGATAGATGAATATATGGATAGGAAAATAGATGGATAGATGAATAGATAGATACATGGTTAGATGGATGGATGGAAAGATGGATAGATGGATGGATAGATTGATAGATTGACTGCATGATGAATGGATTGAGGGGTCGCTGGATGGGTCGATTGACAGGTTGATTGAGTTGATTAATGGATAACCAACAAACTAATTAATGATCTATGGATGGATGGATGGATGGATATAACCAACAAAAATGATAGATTGATGGATGGGTGGGTAGATAAATTGATGGATCAATTGATAGATTGATGGGTCAATTGATGGGTCAAATTATAGATCGATGGTTGGATATAACCAACTAAATAATGATGGATGGAGAGAAGGATGGATGGATGGATTGATTGATGAATCAATTGATAGATGTACTGATGGATTAGTTGATGGGTCGATTAATAGATGAACGGATGGAAATAACCAACAAACTAACTTTTGATAGATGAATATATGGATAGATAAATAATGAATAGATAGATTCATGGTTGGATGGATGGATAGATTGATAGATTGACTGATTGATGGATGGACTGATTGATGAATGGATTGATGGGTGGCTGGATGGGTCGATTGATGGGTTGATTGAGTCGATTGATGGATAACCAACAACCTAATTAATGATCTATGGATGGATGGATGGATGGATATAACCAACAAAAATGATAGATTGATGGATGGGTAGATAGATTGATGGATCAATTGATAGATTGATGGGTCAATTGATGGGTCAATTTATAGATGGATGGTTGGATATGACCAATCAACTAAATAATGATGGATAGATAGAAGGATGGATGAATGGATTGATTGATGAATCAATTGATGGATGGACTGATGGATTAGTTGATGGGTCGATTAATAGATAGGCGGATGGATATAACCAACAAACTTACTTTTGATAGATGGATAGATGAATATATGGATAGATAAATAGATGGATAGATGAATAGATAGATACATGGATGGATGGATGGATAGATGGATAGATAGATTGATTGACTGATGGATGGATGGATCGAATGATGGGTTGATTGAGTCGATTGATGGATAACCAACAAACTAATTAATGATCTATGGATGGATGGATGGTTGGTTGGATGGATGGATATAACCAACAAAAATGATAGATTGATGGATGGGTGGGTGAATAGATTGATGGATCAATTGATGGGTCAATTTATAGATGGATGGTTGGATATAACCAACAAACTGAATAATGATAGATGGATGGATTGATTGATGAATCAATTGATGGATAAACTGATGGATTAGTTGATGGGTCGATTAATAGATGGATGGATGGATATAACCAACAAACTAACTTTTGATAGATGAATATATAAAAAATAAGGATAGATGGACAGATGAATGGATGGATACATTGATGGGTACGTTGATGGATAGATTGATGGATAGATTGGATCAATTGAAAGATGGATGGATGGATGGATGGATTAATTGATGGATGGACTGATGGATCAGTTGATGGGTCGATTGATAGATGGACGGATGGATATAACCAACAAACTAACTTTTGATTGATAGATACAGTAGATAGATAGATAGATAGATAGATAGATAGATAGATAGATAGATAGATAGATAGACATAGACAGATAGACAGATAGATGGACGGATGGATGGATGGATGGATGGATGGATGGAGGGACAGATGGACTTACTAAGAGAAAGAAAGAAAAGCAGAGAATGCACCACAGTTGTTTTGCACTTGATTTGTTCCAGTAGTTTATTTTTGTAAAAGACAGAAACAGTGAAAGACTCTCTGTCGAGTGCAGTGTTCCCCTGAGCAACACCTTCATCTGCATGTGTCCTGCCATGTGTCCAAGCTGCCGTCTGAAGAATCTGTGACATTTGCCCCCGACTGAGACCTTGCAAAGATGATCGCAGCTTTATTTATTTATTTATCATCTGTGAAATAATCTTTCTCACAATGCCTGCCAAAGCGGGACACATCCAGGGTCTGAGCAAAGAGCGTTCATTACACTCATTAGCACACTGTAAAACAAAATGTAAAAAAACGAAGAAAAAAAACTGGCAGAATAAAAAATGTTGATAATTTGTTTAAAAAAAACAACAACAGTAATTTCTTGTTCCATAATTACAATAATCTGTCATTTTACAGATTTTAACTGTAATTGTACAGGTTATTACTGCCATTTTACTAATTATTACTGCAATTACACAGATTATTACTGTATCTAATTTATTAATGTAATTATACAGATAATTAATGTGATTAAGGATTATTACTGCAATTATTCAGGTTATTACTGTAATTATACAGATTAATTAATGTGATTATAAGGATAATTATGGTAATTATGCAGGTTAATTTATGTAATTTTGCATGAAATCTTCCATAAATAATATTCCATAAAATCTTCCATTTTTAAAACTGGAAAAAAAAAATTCAAGAATGATTGAAAAAAAAAAAGCTTAGGTACAAATAATTGCTGTTGTCATAAAACACAGTAAATATTAGTATAAACTATAATATAGTTTAACAAAAATTTTAAAGATGTGAAGGTTAAACTCCAAAACTATTTTCTTGAGATTCTACAAAACTGTTATATGTCTCATTTTTTATTTCTTTTTGTTTTTTATAAATAGCCAACACAATCTCACGGCAATTCGTAACTTTTTGATTTAGTGGCTTTGTATGAATTTGTACGATCTAATTCGTACAATTTGCTCATCCCCGAATGATATTTGGGTTTAGGGGTGGGGTCAGGTGCACAATTTTGTACGACTGAACTACGAATTCGTACGAATTAGCCACTAAACTGACAAAACTTAAAATACTTACATTTTCTCGTGAGATCAGGCTGGATGAATAGATGGAAATATAGATGGATGGATTCATGGATGGATGATGGATGACATACAAATGCATGGTTGTTTTAACTCAAGGTTGTGTTAATTTTGACCAAATAAACTCGGACTGGGTCAAATATGGACAACACAATTGGGTTAAAAACTGTATTGTATAATTTTTGTTTGAACCAAAACAAAGCAAGTTTGAACCAAAACCAATCCAGCAATTTATTATTTTTAATTATTTTTAATAAATAAAATAATCAATTAAAATAATGAAATATACATTATAAAAGCATTTATTAAACAATAGAAAATAATACATTTATTTATTATTATTCTTTTTTACACACACATTTTTATTCAATGTATCGCAGCAGTTTGTCTGATAAATGACTCTAAAAAGCTAAATGATATATTTTGTTTGACTATAACTTGCACTAAACATCTGATTTATGTGATTAATAATGCATTAACTGAAAAACAAACTGATTAGGGATGTAAAATAGATCAAAAGTACTAATAAACGAGCAATCAGATAATAACCCAGTAGCAAATGCATTGGTACTTAAAGTAAAATGTAACATATTTTATTAGCATTTTTTGTCTAAACTGACACCGTTCCTCAAGACCAAGTGTATCATCCATGTCTTGTATTTTATCTGACACTCGAAGATTAATTTAACCTCCGCTCAAAGCCAAGCCCTTCTTCTGTATTAATCATCCCAGGTCCTTGCTATTCATTAAGGAACCCATGTACATGCTGATGGAAACCCATTTTCGGCTTGGTAGTGCTTGTGGTACGCTGTGTTAGGACAGAAAAAAGCAGAGTGAAAGAGAGGTGACCTGAACCCAAAGAGGATGAATCTGAGCCCCTGAGGAGTAAACAGCCTGTAAAAGCAGCGCAGCCCAGATCTGATGTTATATGGGAAGCGGAGTGGAGCATGTTTTTTCTTAACAGGGCCACGGTACACTGCCAGGGGATGCGAACCTGTAATTCCCTTTCCCTGTTGCTTGAGTCAACACTGAAGCTTACAGACTTCTTCTCCAAGACCGCGAAGATAGGTCACTACATTCACTTTGCGCAGGGATATTTGTATAATTCCTGCAGCGGTGCATTTTTTTTTGTGCTGTCGTTTATCTGATAAACTGTTTATCTGTTAACAGTTAGACTACAGTGCAGTTTGATCAGGCTGTTGTATTAAAGCTAATAATATTGTGAATAATGTTCATTTTTCTCACACGGATGATGTTACTAATTATTTATGATGTATTAATGTTTAAATACTGTTTGTATTTAACCCAAAGAAAGAAAGAAAGAAAGAAAGAAAGAAAGAAAGAAAGAAAAAGAGAAAGAAAGAAAGAAAGAAAGAAGGAAAAAGAGAGAAAAGAAAGAAAGAAAGAAAGAAAGAAAGAAAGAAGGAAAAAGAGAGAAAAAGAAAGAAAGAAAGAAGAAAGAAAGAAAGAAAGAAAGAAAGAAAAAAGAAAGAAAGAACAGAAAGAAAGAAAAAGAAAGAACAGAAAGAAACAAAAAGAAAGAAAAAAAAGAAAAGAACATAAAGAAAGAAAAGAAAGAACAGAAAGAAAAAGAGAAAACAAAGAAAGAAAGAAAGAAAGAAGAAGAAGGGAAGAAAGAAAGAAGAAGGGAAGGAAGAAAGAAGAAAGTAGAAAGAAAGAAAGAAGAAAGAAAGAAAGAAAGAAAGAAAGAAAGAAAAAGAAAGAAATAACAGAAGAAAAGAAAGAACAGAAGAAAAGAAGAAAGAACAAAAGAAAAAGAAGAAGGAACAGAAAAAAGAAAAAGAAAGAAGAAAGAAAGAAAAAAGAAAGAACAGAAAGAAAAGAGAACAGAAAGAAAGAAAAGAAAAACGAAAGAAGACAGAAAGAAAAAGACAGAAAAGACAAAAGAAAGAAAGAAAGAAAAAGAAAGAAAGAAAGAAAAAGAAACCGAAGAAAGAAAAAATAAAAGAACAGAAAGAAAGAAAAGGAAGAAAAAGAAAGAAAATAAGAAAGAGAAAAAAGAGAAAGAAAGAAGAAAGAAAAAGAAACAAAAAAAGAAAGAAAGAACAGAAATAAAGAAAGAAAGAACGAAGAACAGAAAGAAAGAAAAATAAAGAACGAAAGAACATAAACAAGAAAACAACAGAAATAAATGATAAAGCAAGAAAGAAAAGAAAGAAGGGAAGAAGAAAGAAGGAGAAAACAGAAGAAGGAAGAAAGAATAAAGAGAAGGGAAGAAAGAGAAAGTAAAGAAAAGAAGAAAGAAAGAAAGAAAGAAGGGAAAGAAAGAAGATAAAAGAAAAGAAAGAACTAAAGAAGAAAGAACGAAAGAAAAAGAAAGAAAAAGAATAAAGAAGAACGAAAAAGAAAAGAACAGAACAAGAAAGAAAGAAAGAAAGAAAGAAAGAAAGAAAGAAAAGACATAAAGAAAAAAAAGAAAGAAAACAAAAGGAGAAAGAAAGAAGGAAACCGAAACAAAGAAAAAAAGGAAGAACAAAACAGAAAAAGAAAAAGAACAAAAGAAAGAAAGAAGACAGAAAAAAAAAGAAAAGAAAGAAAGAAAGAAAAAGAAAGAACAGAAAGAAAAGAAAGAAAGACAGAAAAGAAAGAAAGAAAGAAGAAGAAAAGAAGAAAAGAAAGAAAAGAAAGAAAAAAGAAAAGAAAAAGAAAGAAGAAGAGAAAAGAAGAGAAAGAGAAAGAAAAAAAAAGAAAGAAAGATTCAATTCACCTTTATTTCTATAGCGCTTATACAATGTAGATTGTGTCAAAGCAGCTTCACATAGAAGATCATAGTGAATCGAAACAGTGTAGTTCAGTTTTCAGTGTTTAAGTTCAGTTCAGTTTAGCTCAGTTCAGTGTGGTTTAATAATCACTACTGAGAGTCCAAACACTGAAGAGCAAATCCAACGATGCGCAGCTCTATAGATCCTGAACCATGCAAGCCAGTGGTGACAGCAGAGAGGGAAAAAAAACTTCACTAAATGGCGGAAGTGAAGAAAAAAAACCTTGAGAGAAACCAGACTCAGTCAAAGAAAGAAATAAAAAGAAAGAAAGAAAGAAAGAAAGAAAGAACAAAAAAAGAGAGAAAGAACTTTTATTGAGAGTACAAAATTTTTGTCAACCAACCAATTATAGACAGAAGGAAGGAGCAAATAAACAGTGCTATTGACAAAAGAGTCGTTTTATTCATGATAGATAGATAGATAGATAGATAGATAGATAGATAGATAGATAGATAGATAGATAGATAGATAGATAGATAGATAGATAGATAGTTAGATAGATAGATAGTTAGTTTGATTGATTGATTGATTGATTGATTGATTGAGTGTTGATGCTTCATAAGTTATGGCTGTGAATGGTTGCTGTAAAAGCTACAAATACAAACGAGTGACCATTAATATTAGTCATTAAAGCAACATGACTACAATTGGTCTACAGTCACACACACGCTGAGAACTGTTTGGCCAGGATGTGGATTAATATTGTAAATAATGTTCAATTTCTTACACAGATAACGGTATTAATTATTTATGAAGTATTAATATTTAAATACAGTTTTTATTTAGCCCGTGCGCTGCAAAGAATGCTTTTTTCCTAGAGTTTTCGTCGTGTTTCTTATCCAAAGATGTACATTTTTAAAACAAGCATGTTCTAGACAAGCAAAAATGTCTTGTTTTCAGAAATAATCTCAAAATTAGGTGAGTTCTTCATTAAAAAAGCTAAATAATCTGCCAATGGGGTAAACACAATAATCTTGCTTTTCTTTTTGACATAAGATTATTACAGAGACCTGGAAGGGACGTGATGGTGGGGAAAAAACTGATGGAAGAAAAAAAAACTGAGTGATAGGAAAACATATTTTTAAGGTTTTTGCGTTCCCTCGCAAAGATTTTGCGTTATCTCGTAAAGATGTTTTGCGTTATCTCGCAAAACTGTTTCTCCACAAACACTTCCTGTTCACTTCATCTCAACCTGCCTGATCTCATGAGAAAACGTAAGTATTTTATGTTTTGTCAGTTTAGTGGCTAATTCGTACGAATTCATACGAGTTCAGTCGTACGAAATTATACAATTTTAAAAAGTAGGCGTGGCACCTAACACCAACCCTTATACCCAACCGTCATTGGGAGATGAGCCAATCGTAGTAAATTGTACGAATTAGATCGTACGAATTCATACGAATTATCCTCTAAATCAAAAGTTATGAATTGCCGTGAGATTGTGTTGTCTAAACCCTCCCGTTTTTGATGAAATTCTCCCGTATTTTACCATCCTATCCCACTTTCTTTACATTAAAGCTGTGCGTCATTTAAATGCAAATGTATACGCCATTTACAGTGACACCTCTGTTATCAAACAAGTGAGCAGCAAATAAATCTAAAAGTTTTGTTTTGTTTGATAACATATAAGGTTGCATATGAAGGGCGACGATCGACGCACAACTTTAATGTAAAGAAAGTGAATACAGACATTTTAATATTAATTTCAGCGTGCTTTTAAGATTAAAAATACGTCAAAAATATGGGAAAATACTTAAGGATAGGATGATAGTGGGATAGAATGGTAAAATACGGGAGAATTTCAGCAAAAACAGGAGGGTTTACATGAAGTGTTTGTGGAGAAACAGTTTTGCGAGAACGCAAAACATCTCTGCGAGGGAACGCAAAAAAACGTCAAAATATGTTGTCCTATCACTGTTTTCACCCAGGTTTTTTCTTCATCCACCAATTTTTTTTTTCTTCCACCTATTTTTTCCCCACCACCACGTCTCTTCCGGGTGTCCGTAGATTAATTCATATTCCCCATTGCCAGATTATTTAGCTTGTTTTTTTTTAATTTTTTTTTGTATGCCCACATTCACAAAATATTAACATCAAAACGTATAAATGTGTTACTGAGATAGTACAGTCTTGAAAATAGAAAGTAACAAAGGTATTAATATATAAAAAAGCATAAATAGGTAAAAAAATAAAGTACAATCACACCATTTTAGAGCAGTCTTTAAGTGTAGGTTATAACAAAACAAAAATTGTACATGAATGATAGGGATCCTGTCAACCCAGGCTCATTCTGAAAACGTAGTCCTGAGGACGTTTCTGGAGACCGCAAATTATGTAGCCGGAGGTATGTATGGCTGCATTTCGTTTATTAAGCGAACGCTGCGGGGCGGTATGACGCCGTTCCTTTTAGCGCTTACCAGCTGACCGCTTACCTTCGTGTGGAGGGCTTTCCTGCCGCAACCAGTTTGTCGGGTTAGCTCGTCCTGTGCGTTGGCAGACTCGAGACGCAGAGAGGAGCTGACCACGACGACGACAAGCGGATTCGAGTCTGGGGAAGAGCGGTTCCAGAAATCAGGTAAGACTTAAACAGAATCCAAGAAATAAAGCGAAGAGGTTCATAACAGGGTGAAAATGTGGTAAAAATCTGAAAACGTGGTTAAAAAAGTAATAAATTGGACGAGGGCTTTTCTTTTTCTGGACGGCTTTTGTAAATCGTTGGTTGGGTTTAGAGTGGGCGGGGCAATCGGTTGGGTTCGGGGAAGGAGGAGGGTGGGTCGGCCGGCCAATCATTCAGCCAGTCGGACAGACAGACGTTCGTTCGACAGCGGCCTCTGGTGGGTTTACGCGAGAACAGCGCGGGCGTGAACGGCACTCGCGGGAGATGTCCGAGAAGCCAAAAAGGCGCACACAGCGGCCTCCCGGGACGTATTTCGCAGTCTCCAGAAACGTCCTCGGGACTACGTTTTTGGAATGAGCATGGGTTGAATCCTGTGTTCATTTAAGAGAGCTCTTTTATGTATTCATAAAGGGGAGACCAAATTGACCAAGATCTCTCAGATTTTTTATGCTTGTCATAGGTAAGTTTTTCTAATAACCATGTAGAAATTTGTGATATCAACATTTTAAAAGATGGAGCCTGTGACGCAGACCAAAGTAGCAAAATACATTTTTTAGCTAAATGTACCAAGACAGTAAATAACTGTAATGCACCTTTTTCAAACAGATTGTTCACATTAAGATTCAATAAATACAAAGCTGGGATTTAGCTTGTTTTAATGAAAAACTCCCAAAAATATCGAAATGCTATTCCTTAAAAAAATTAAACAGAAAGACGAAATGTTTTACTTGTCTAAAAAATGTCTCTTGATTTAAGACTTTTACAATATTTGGACTAGAAATCTAAGAAGACAAGTCATCTAAGTAAGAAAAGCATTGTTTGCAGTGTGTTAACACGTTTGCCACCATTAAAGAGATGGTTTAACCCAACATTTACTCACCTACAGGTCATCTACAATGTAGGAGATTTTAAAAACTTTATTTAGAAGAATGTTAAAATAGATTTTGAGCTGAATCCGTGGGTCTCGGTGCTTCATAAAATGGCAGCGAATATTGTGAATTTACCAGACGCTCTTT
>NC_079448.1:54791591-54808520 GCF_903798145.1 Danio aesculapii | reverse complement strand
AAAGAAAGAAAGAAAGAAAGAAAGAAAGAAAGAAAGAAAGAAAGAAAGAAAGAAAGAAAGAAAGAAAGAAAGAAAGAGAGAAAAAAGAAAAGAAAGAAAGAAAGAAAGAAATGATTAAAAATAAAGCTGTAATAGACATGAAGTGTGTGTGTAAATAGTGTAAATAAGCACACGTGAGGCTGATGTTGGTCTTCAAATGCTCATGCTTATCTTATAATAATGAAAATCACACTAGCTTGTCAACCACGACTTCTGAGTATTGAGTAATTTCTTGTCATGTTACCATGGTAATAATTTGCAAAGCAGATAAATATGGCTCTCCAGAACTCTTATTATAGCACACATTGGCAAACACGCTGTACTCCTGAAGTCAAGAACAGCCGGCTTCATCTACATACACGCACATCCCTGTTGACTTTCATGCTATTGATCAGCCTATTGATTGGTGGCCAGCTCATATGCTGGTATGTATGGAGAATAGAGAGTGACGGAAAACTCAATCGAGAACTAAAGGAGATCCATTACAGTCCTGTTAACTGAGTATATAGAGAGTAAAGGAGTATAGACAGTAATAGGGTGCGTAATGTTATCTCGATGCTGTTTTACCTGTTTATTTTACACTCGAGCAAACTGCAGATATGAATCAGTTAAGTCTATCATCTATTATAGTCATCAAGTACGGGATAATTGAAGACGGCCCATTGAACTATTGAAAAATAGTGCAGTAAATTGATTAAAAATAATAGTGTGTGTTATTTACTTTTGTATTTATGTATTTTATTGATACATTTTTAATAATTCAACAACCCAGAATGCTTTATTTAGCTTGTACTCTGGTCTCCACACCTAAATCCACTCTTTGAATTTAGTATTTGACTGTTGTTGCTGTGAAAGAACTCAAATCATTCAGTGTAGTGATATGAAGCTGTATTGTGCTCGAAACCTGCCGGAACTACTTTATCTGTGTGTTTAACTGACAATAACCAAGCACCTTAGAATGCTCATCAGCCAATCAGAATTGAGTATTTGACTGTTGTTGCTGTGAAATAGCTGAAATCATTCAGTGTAGTTATAAGGAGCTGTAATGCACTTACAATCTGCCGGAACTACTTTATCTGTGCATGACCAAACACTTTAGAATGCTCATCAGCCAATCAGAATTGAGTATTTGACAATGACCAAACACCTTAGAGTGCTCATCAGCCAATCACAATTGAGTATTTGACTGTTGTTGCTGTGAACGAACTCAAATCATTCAGTGTTGTGATATGGAGCTGTAATGCACTTACAATCTGCCGGAACTACTTTACTATGCAATTATCTGACAATAACCAAACACCTTAGAATACTCATCAGCCAATCAGAATTGAGTATTTGACTGCTGTTGCTGTAAAAGAACTCAAATCATTCAGCATAGTGATATGGAGCTGTAATGCACTCAAAATCTGCCGGAACTACTTTATCTGTGCATGTATCTGACAATAACCAAACACCTTAGAATGTTTATCAGCCAATCAGAATTGAGTATTTGACTGTTGTTGCTGTGAAAGATCTCAAATCATTCAGTGTAGTGATATGGAGCTGTAGTGCGCTCTAAACCTGCCGGAACTACTTAAACTATGCGTTTATCTGACAATAACCAAACACCTAAGAATGCTCATCAGCCAATCAGAATTGAGTATTTGACTGTTGTTGCTGTGAAATAGCTGCAATCATTCAGTCTAGTGATAAGGAGCTGTAATGCACTCGAAACGTGCCGGAACTACTTTATCTGTGCATTTATCTGACAATAACCAAACACCTTAGAATGCTCATCAGCCAATCAGAATTGAGTATTTGACTGTTGTTGCTGTGAAATAGCTGAAATCATTCAGTGTAGTGATAAGGAGCTGTAATGCACTTACAATCTGCCGGAACTACTTTATCTGTGCATTTATCTGACAATAACCAAACACCTTAGAATGCTCATCAGCCAATCAGAATTGAGTATTTGACTGTTGTTGCTGTGAAATAGCTGCAATCATTCAGTCTAGTGATAAGGAGCTGTAATGCACTCGAAACGTGCCGGAACTACTTATCTGTGCATTTATCTGACAATAACCAAACACCTTAGAATGCTCATCAGCCAATCAGAATTGAGTATTTGACTGTTGTTGCTGTGAAATAGCTGAAATTATTCAGTGTAGTGATACGGAGCTGTAATGCACTTAAAACGTGCCGGAACTACTTTATCTGTGCATTTATCTGACAATAACCAAACACCTTAGAATGCTCATCAGCCAATCAGAATTGAGTATTTGACTGTTGTTGCTGTGAAATAGCTGAAATCATTCAGTGTAGTGATAAGGAGCTGTAATGCACTCAAAACGTGCCGGAACTACTTTATCTGTGCATTTATCTGACAATAACCAAACACCTTAGAATGCTCATCAGCCAATCAGAATTGAGTATTTGACTGTTGTTGCTGTGAAATAGCTGCAATCATTCAGTCTAGTGATAAGGAGCTGTAATGCACTCGAAACGTGCCGGAACTACTTTATCTGTGCATTTATCTGACAATAACCAAACACCTTAGAATGCTCATCAGCCAATCAGAATTGAGTATTTGACTGTTGTTGCTGTGAAATAGCTGAAATTATTCAGTGTAGTGATACGGAGCTGTAATGCACTTAAAACGTGCCGGAACTACTTTATCTGTGCATTTATCTGACAATAACCAAACACCTTAGAATGCTCATCAGCCAATCAGAATTGAGTATTTGACTGTTGTTGCTGTGAAATAGCTGAAATCATTCAGTGTAGTGATAAGGAGCTGTAATGCACTCAAAACGTGCCGGAACTACTTTATCTGTGCATTTATCTGACAATAACCAAACACCTTAGAATGCTCATCAGCCAATCAGAATTGAGTATTTGACTGCTGTTGCTGTGAAATAGCTGAAATCATTCAGTGTAGTAATATGGAGTAGTAATGCGCTCTAAACCTGCCGGAACTACTTTAGCTATGCATTGATCTGACAATAACCAAACACCTTACAGTGCTCATCAGCCAATCAGAATTGAGTATTCGACTGCTGTTGCTGTGAAAGAACTCAAATCATTCAGCATAGTGATATGGAGCTGTAATGCACTCAAAACCTGCCGGAACTACTTTATCTGTGGGTTTGTCTGAAAATAACCGCAAGCCTTGAATGAATATGGCAGTATTATATGAAACGGCTGCAGGTTTGATTAGTCTGAAACGAGCAGAAATAATTCATCAGGAGCACTCTCAGCTGCTCTCTGAGATTTAGAGGTGACCGTGAAACACACACTGCTTTATCTCTGGCACGTTTGACCTGCGCTGGGATGAAGATGAGCTGATATGCTGGTTTAGCTCAACTTAACTGGTCCTGGCACTTTTACCTCAGATAAGCCGTCTCCTGCAGAACGTGACGTATGAGAGTATATGGATCCTATCATACACTCGGTAGTGTTTTTTTGCTAGTTTCAGACTGACACAGGTATAATTTTCAGATCCTGCTTCACATTGTTTCAATAGCAAATGCATTTGTGCACACATGGGCGTGCTGGTCTGAAAATGAGGTGTATAAAGGCATGTTACTGGAGTGTTGCTATTTTAAGGCAACTGAAATAGACTGTGCCATTGACAGACTAACAGCTGCTCTAAAGTCAATGGTGCATTTAGTTATTTTTTCTTTTAGTTCATTGTGTAGTGATATGAAAGTCTATGGAGTTAGATTTGTTTCTTTATTATTCAATCAAAAATATTTATTTTTAAAGAAAAAATAAGAACAAAGTAATTAAAAAATAAAAGATTTCGGTAACACTTTATAATAACTACACACTATGAAGCATTTATGAAACATTAACAAATAGTGAACTCATTATCTGTTAAGCATTAACTCTACATTAATAATTGTTAGTAAGCAGTTTATAACTGCAGATACAATCGCTGTATTCCTGACTTGTAACCACATTTATAATGTGCTTACTTATTGTACTTTCATACTTTGTAAATTATTTATTTTTCATTACTAAATTAAGTATCACATTATTTACGAACCTGTTATTTAAGCATAGTTGGTGTTTTTATAAGATCATTCAGAATGAGTGAGTAAATGTGTCACGATCACCAGCGATCGTAACTTCCTAGATCGCTGGATCTCACACACATTCACTTGGACTACAAATTCCGCCATTCATGGACTACATTTTCATACATGCACTTCGTTCACAAACACACATGCTTCCTCATTTTGACTGATTACACTTGCACCACCTGAGGATTGTCAAACACACTATTTAAACAGCACACACTCTCACTTCCATTGCCGAGTCTTGTTATCTGTAAAGTGACATTACAACACGTTTCTCCTAGTCTGGTTTCTCCGTGTTTTGGTCTTTGCCTTGTTTACTTTTCTCCTTGTCTGCCGCCTGCCTTCTGACCTCTCGCCTGATACCTTTGACCAAGATTCTGGACTGCCTGTATACATCTGTTTGCACCTGTGTTGACCATTGATTCCCTGACTTCGAATAAACCTGCAAGTGGATCCTAAACTTCAGTTGTCTCTGTCACTCCCCGTCTTACAAATTGATTAATAACCTATTCAAATTGACATTTATAATTCTTATTATTCAGGCATATACTAATAGTTAATTTGTATGTTAATAAATGCTTTATTAACTCCACTTCATCCAGTTTTGTCACCTAATCTAAAGTGAGGACTATTTATGCTTTATAAATCCCTTATAAATGACAATTAAAGGCTCAGTTAAATTCTAAACAGGAAAAAAGAGCATAAACGACTTCATTCATTTCTATTCATATGAAGATACTCAAATTAAACTGCATCAAGTAAAAAATAAATCTTTGCAATCTTATCTAAAATAAAATTACAGTTTAAACATTGCATCTTATTATATTGTTCAATTATTATATTGTTGTTGTTTTGTCCAGTTTTATGTTGTATTTTGACACTCCTATTATTTGGCAATGTTTGAACTTTACAGTAATTTTACTGTATATAATTTCAATTTAAATGTAATATAATTTAATTTTACTTTAGGTAAGATTGCAAAGATTATTGTTCATTTGAAACTGAGCCTTTATTTGTCATTTATAAGGGGTTTATAAATCATTAATAGTCCTCACTTTAGATTAGGTCACAAAACTGCATGAAGTGGAGTTAATAAAGCATTTATTAACATATTAGTTAACTATTAGTATATGCCTGAATAATAAGATATATAAACATTGATTTCAATAGTTTATTAATCATTTACTAACTCATTCTGAATTATCTTAAAAACCCTCAACTACTCTTAAATACAAATGGTTTGTAAATAATGCAATACTTAACTTATGAATGAAATGTAATGAAAAATAAATCATTAACAAAGTATGAAAGTACAATTATTAAGCACATTATAAATGTTGTTGTAAGTCAATAATACAACATTTGTAGCTGCAGTTATAAACTGCTTACTAACAATTATTAATGTAGAGTTAATGCTTAACAAATAATAAATTCACTACATGCTAATGCTTAATAAATGATTCATAGTGTATAGTTATTATAAAGTGTTACCAAGATGTCAAATAAAAAACAAGTTTAATTAGAAAACATGTCAATGATAATAAAATTATTATTTTTTGGACTGCAAAAAATAAACTGTTGTCCTGTTATGCAGTTACTAGAGTTTTCATTGCACACTCATTCATTTCTCTCTGCTCTGCTGTCATTATTTGCACTTCTAGAATCTTTGCTTGTGGGTTGAAATGTTTTGCTTGTGAGTTGAGTTGTGAGTTTTGAACCCATGAATGCTGAGGTTAATTTTGTCATCAAGATCACTAACTACACTGAGTTTAATACTAGCAGTCGTTACATTATCAGATGGGAAATGTGGATGGTGAAACAAAAGTTTATACAGTTTCAGTTTTGTTGCTCGCCATAGCTCGCTCTTGTCACTGAGGGAGTCCAGTCCAATCGCGTGAAAATGTAATGGGCATGGCCAACCTGTGACCTCAATCAAGATTGACCAATTGAATAAGGTGTTTCAGAAGATCCCGCCCACTGAGATGCAGTTTTTAACTCGTAAAACATTTAAACTCGCAAGCAAAGATTTTAGATTCGCAAAAAATGAAACAAAACCGAAAGCAAAATGAATGAGCACACAATGAATTAATCTGGTGGTAACTGCATAAATCTGGCGGGTGTAGCACAGTGCTCATTCAGTAAAGGCACAGCTAAACAGATGCGTTTTTAGTCTTGATTTGCACATATTGCGCACATATAGCTGATTACTATTCTGAAGATTTCCTCAATATAGGAGTGAATCATTTTGTTTACCAAAGATCTTAATCTAATTGGGTAAGTTTTTGTATATATATATATATATATATATATATATATATATATATATTTTTTTTTTATTAATTAATTAATTTATTTATTTATTTTTATTTCATGTGTTGAGTTATTCCGCATAAATTCACATATTTTTTTTTTTTTTTTACAAAATTCTGCATAGAAATAGTTTTAAAAAAATGTCTGCAAATTGTCTCTGGTCCTGCCCGAAACTCATTAGGAGGATAACTACACTTTTAGACCATGCACTGACTGTTCCTCCGCCCTCTTAAAATGACCAAACAAGTGGTTCTAGTTGGATTTGAATTGTAAACCTTAAAAAATGTGTACAAGTACTACATTTTAATTTCATGTGTAAACTTTTTAGTCACTAAACATTCAAAATCATTCAATATAAATCCACAAAATTTGCTCAAAATTCTGTGCAGAAATAATAAAAAATGTCAGCAGAGTCTGTCTGGCCCTGCCCATAACTCAATGAGAGAATAAGCACAACACTTTTAGATCATGTGTCAGACACCCGGTGCAATAAGGCGCAGGACGTGAATGGCACGATTTGTTGCCATTTTCAGACCAGCGCAGCAGTAATTTTCATGTTTTGCGCCACGTTGTTTAATAGTAAATTCATTTGTGCCACTTTATGGACTCATGGGTGTGCTGGTCTATAAAGGAGGTGTGTTGACATTGTTGGCGCGTTGCTATTTTGAGGCACTGAAATAGACCACACCATTGACCAACTAAAAGCTGCTCTAAAATCTAGTGCAGAGCGTGTTAGTTATGAGCCTATACAGGTCCAAACACTTACACACTGCTGAATACACACAGGATGAACAGCAATACACAAATATCTTTACAGATGAAAACAATTAAAGGATTAAAATATTAGAAAAATTATTATTTTCTAGATAAATATAAAAACCACTGCCTCCATGCCTTCATCTCGGGGGGCTTTTTCAGTTTCAAGACAAATTTACATTCAAATAATGTTATTATTATTAGCAGTTTTATTTATTATATGCAGATTTATATTTGTTAATAAACACAAGTGTAGATTTATCCACCTGTGGGGTTTTTGGAGACGTCTGCATCACCATATGGGGCTTAAGAACAGGATGTGGGTTTGGATATAACTTGACCACACTTCATTATTATTGTTCATTAATTCATATACTGGAGATTAGAACTGAATTTAGAAATGGTTTTGAAACAAATCTTTGTGTTTAACAAAGGAAATTAAATCTGTAGGCTAATGGATGTGTTCAGTGGGGTGAGTTTCCACTGTTTCTTTACTCCACCAAAGTAACGGAGTAAACAGTAAAAGTAAAGTAAAGAGAAAGTAAAGAGGCTGAATGGAGGAGGCTCGTTCTTTATCCTCACGCTGCAGATGCTCTGTTTAACTGTTTTCTCACTAGTGAAGCACTCAGTTTTTACACTTACAAAGTCCACCATGTAAATAGTAAATGCACTATGGAGCGACGCAACTGACTCTTAAAGGGGATGAAAGATGAGACTCTGATTGGTTTAATGCACGTTATGCTCAAAACACACCCAGAACTCATTAAGAGAATAAGCACAACCAACACAATCTCACGGCAATTCGTAACTTTTTGATTTAGTGGCTAATTCGTACAATCAAATTCGTACAATTTAGTACGATTTGCTCATCCCCCAATGACGGTTGGGTTTAGGGGTGGGGTTAGGTGCCACGCCTCCTTTTTAAAATCGTACAATTTTGTACGACTGAACTCGTACGAATTCGTACGAATTAGCCACTAAACTAACAAAATGTAAAATACTTACGTTTTCTCGTGAGATCAGGCTGGCACAACCCAGTTAGATCATGTGCTGGGGCGCAGAGTGTATTTTTCCCTCATTAAAATAGCAAGAGTGGATTCGGACATGTCCTTTATGCTTTTGCGCCATGAGCTTTAGACTTTGTGCCTAGATCAGTAAAATAGAGCCCGGACAGTTTTTCCCCTTCCTTGAAGTAGCAAAATAGCATTAAATGAGAGACTGTTTACCAAGCAAGTGGTTCTAAGTGGATTTGCATTGTAAACATTTGAACCGTTGCATTGTTGTATTTGTCTGTTGTGTTAAGTTTTTAGTTACTAAACTCTCAAAATCATTCCTCATAAATCCACAGATTTTGTACCAAATTCTGCAAATAAAATGTCTGCAGATTCTGTCTGGCCCTTTTACACCATGCACCAGGCACAACGAGTTTTTTTCCCTCCTTAAAATAGCAAAATTGTATCCTGACACACCTATAAGTGCACCAACACTTTGAGCTTTAAACAATACATGCATATCCCTAAAATAAAGCCTTGTGTGCTAAAATATTTGTCCCCAGTTGATCAGTGTCACTCTCCCAGCACGCTTGTTTTCCTTGAGGCATTAAATAAAATTACCCCGGCTGCAATTTCAAGAAAACATATTAATATTTGAAGATGCACAGAAGAGACCTCGGGGTCCTCGGTGAAATCAGAATGATCTGGATAATGACAGACTGATTACTGTTATTATCTTTGTCCCTTTAAAACCCTCCCCATCGATCTCCGTCGCCAGCTGTATTTTGCCTAAGACAATTACGCATCTAATTGTAATCACTGTTTCTTATCTCTGCTACTAAAGGGCATTAACAGACAAAGATGTTCATTGATTCCTCGCTTTTAATTCATCTTGCTGGAGAATGGAGAATTTTTAGCCAAAGCTAATTATCTCTGAGGGACTCCCCATAAGTCAAATTCTGTTTTATGTGCTTAAGCTTCATTTGAGAACATTTTGTCTGAGAGTTTTGAGAGAGTCTTGGCCCATTTGAGTTTCTTTTTGATGCATCTGCGTGCTCTGATCATAGTTTCTGACAGAGGAGCTGTGATTAAATGAAAAGCAATGCTGCTGTTTTAACTTCGTTTTCTGGTGTGGTGCTCATTTGAACACTGGAACAACAGTTGCATTGCTGTTATTAGTGTTGTATTGTATTTTGATTGCATCATTAAAGCAGTTCCAAGTGCTAATTATCAGTAAATTGATCATTGTACTACTGATTTCTGATTTTCTGAACTGGGGTGTGTTTCCCAAAACCATCGTTAGCCAACTAAGGTCGCAAGCTGTGTCGTTACAAACATAGTTCATTGATTTACCGTTTCCCAAATCCATCTTTCCAACGAACATGCGCAAACTGCGTCGCAAACTTGAGCACTTGCAACTACACCTCTGGTGCTGTAGTTACAAACATAGTTCCTGGCTGTGTCTATTCCCACTTATCCCCCCTATGCCCTATTCATTTAGAACATTCTAACATTCAAAGTTGGAATGATTAAAAATAAAAAAGCATTAAGGTCATCTGTCTTAGGCGTAATTTGCTTTCTAACAATTTTTACCGTTCAGTTTTAGCGATCTTCATGTTTACACTTGTGCTCCCTTCGCACTTGAAAAACATTGATGTCATTTTGAACACAGCCTCATGGCGAAAGCTATAGGTGACTTGTTATGAAAAGCGGAATTTATGTTACGCCTCAAAACAAAAAACACAGCATACGGTAATGCTTTTAATTTATAGAGGGTTATTTATTTAGTATCTGTACTGTATATGACAGCTGGTTAAAACTTTCTGTTGTGGTTTACATGTGTCAAATTGTAAAAGTAGACTATTAAAAAAAATAAATAAATAAATAAACAATATCTTACTTAATAATAATAATAATAATTATAATAATAATAATAATAATAATAATCATCATCATCATCATCATCATCATTAAAATTATTAGTATTATTATTAAAGTAGGAGGCGACGCAGTAGGTAGTGCTGTTGCCTCACAGCAAGAAGGTCGCCGGTTCAAGCCTCAGCTGGGTCGGTTGGCATTTCTGTGTGGAGTTTGCATGTTCTCCCTGCGTTCACGTGGGTTTCTTCTGGGTTCTCCGGTTTCCCCCACAGTTTTTTCAATTCCCTTTATTTGTATAGCGCTTATACAATGTAGATTGTGTCAAAGCAGCTTCACATAAAAGGTCACAGTAAATAGGAACAGTGTAGTTCAGTTTGTAGTGTTTAAGTTCAGTTCAGTTTAGCTCAGTTCAGTGTGGTTTAATAATCACTACTGAGAGTCCAAACACTGAAGAGCAAATCCAACGATGCGCAGCTCTACAGATCCTGAACCATGCAAGCCAGTGGCGACAGCGGAGAGGGAACTTCACTAAATGGTGAAAGTGAAGAAAAAAAAACCTTGAGAGAAACCAGGCTCAGTTGGGCACGATCATTTTAATTTCTCCGCTGGCCAAACGTCTTGTGCAGAGCTGCAGTCTCAGTGGCGGATGCTGGAAGCTGGCCTCAGCGAAGACTCGTCTGTCTCTGGAGCGTCACAGGAATCAGTCTCATGTTCTCCACTCCTCCATGACCACCACAGTAGCTGCTCAGGATACGGCCTGGTCCAGGATATGGAAACCTTGAGATCATCTCGTCGTTGGTCTTGGATCGAATCAGTGACTCTGCCTAGTCTGAGGGCCTCTGGAAGAGTATCCCCTGGTGGAAAAGGAGAATAAAGAAAATAATTAGCGTAGCTGCTATTCAAAGTGTATATAAACAAGATGCAGAACCTGTGTGGAAGCCCACTAAGTGGTGCACTGAGTGTATGCTTTACTCTTTAATCTAGTTTTGAATTGCGAGAGTGTGTCTGAGCCTCGGACGTTATTAGGAAGGCTATTCCAGAGTTTAGGAGCTATAAATGAGAAGGCTCGACCTCCTTTACTCGACTTTGCTATTCTAGGTACTACCAGAAGCCCGTGGGCTTCCACACAGGTTCTGCATCTTGTTCATATACACTATGAACAGTCCAAAAGACATGCGGTACAGGTGAATTGGGTAGGCTAAAATTGTCCGTAGTGTATGAGAGTGGGTGAGTCTGTATGGATTATTCCCAGAGATGGGTTGCGGCTGGAAGGGCATCCGCTGCATAAAACATGTGCTGGATAAGTTGGCGATTCATTCCGCTGTGGCGACCCCGGATGAATAAAGAGATTAAGCCAAAAAGAAAACGAATGAAGTAAGATTTTTTTAAATTTCCTAATAAATAATAAATATTAAACTTCATTTTATAATAAATAGCTTCATTATTTATTGATTTATTTATTTGAGTTATATATGATATTAGAATTTGTGTTAGCTTTTGTAAATGATTTTATGTTTTAGAATAGAATATGTAATGTTCAACTTCTCAATAATATTAGTAAAGCAAACACAGGCCCTATATGTGCTGTTTACACATACAGTATTTCAGTTAATATGGAAAGCGAGTGCATGTTTTTAGCAAAACTAATATTGGATTTTATTTTAAATGTGTGTGCGTGTAAAACAATATAATGTGCACAAAGAAATGATGGGGTTCTTCTCTAAAGTAGTAGTTACTCCATCCCATTTAGAGTGTCATTACGGGCGTTTTACACTATAACTAACATGGTTCATGTGATGCATCTGCATCAGAGAAACTAGGGGTTTTGGGAAACACTCGTCAGTACACTGTTCTTTTCCCAAATGATGCATCTTACTTTGATACACAGGGGACGCAGTGGCGCAGTAGCTAGTGCTGTCGCCTCACAGCAAGAAGGTCGCTGGTTTGAGCCTCGGCTGGGTCATTTGGTGTTCCTGTGTGGAGTTTGCATGTTCTCTCCCGCATCCGCGTGGGTTTCCTCCGGGTGCTCCGGTTTCCCCGACAGTCCAAAGACATGTGGTACAGGTGAAGTAGGTAGGCTAAATTGTCCATAGTGTATGAGTGTGTATGGATGTTTCACAGAGATGGGTTGTGGCTGGAAGGGCATCCACTGTGTAAAACATGTTGCCGGTTCATTCCACTGTGGCGACCCCGGATTAATAAAGGGACTAAGCCAAAAAAGAAAATGAATGAATTAATTTATATAATAATAATAATAATAATAATAATAATAACAATAATAATTTATGTAATATTTTATTATTTTATTTATATAATAATTTAAATAATATTTCCTTGTTCTAGAAAGCTTGTAGCTAACCATATTAGTCAACATTTGAAGTGCATCAAAACCACTTGCACCAAAATTGTCGTAAAAACGATACATTTTTTTAACAAATTTATTTATTTATTTACAGTATAATTATTTATTTATTTATTTATTTATTTATTTTTCTATTTATTTGTTTATATTTTAAAGTAATACATTATTTCTTTATTTATATTTTAAAATAATAAAATATTTATTTATTTATTTATTTACTTGCATTTGTTTACGTATTAATATTTTAAAATAATACATAATTTTATTATTTATTTATTTATTTATTTATTTATTTATTTACCTTTTTATTTTACTGCATTCATATAAACTTCCTTGCATTTAATTATCCAATTATTATTCATTTGTTTGTTCATTCGTAAGTTCATTCATTAATTAATTAATCAATTCATTCATTCATTTATTCTACTTGCAACTTGGCAGTAGTTTAACTAAGTACTGTATTCTATCATGTCATGTTATAGTTTAAAACTACCTTTCTTCTCAATGCCTCTAGTCATCCAACATTACACACAGACCTGTGCACACACACACGCACACGCACACACGCACACACCAATCGAAAGGGCATTTATTTCACTCGCGTGCAGGTGACAAGGCCTGAAATCCCATATACAGTCCAAAACAGCATAGCGTTTGCATCCTCATAAATATTAATACGCATCATCCTCTTTCATGTAATACCATGAAGCAGTTACAGGCCACAAGCCGCATGGAAGCAACACAGATTTGCCATTATAAGTGTATTGTTAGATCAGACTGCAGAAACGGGCCTAATTACATCTCGTCTGCACACAGTCTTCAGCCAAGAAGGTTGAAAGAAGCGCAGAGGAAACAGCTTGTCCAAGGACTCGGCAAGGATTACAACGTATCAGTGCTGTATCAATGTCACCTTTATAATCTTCTGCTATGGAAATGATGCCGGCGCATTTGCATTTTTTTGTGTTTCTTTTTTTTCCTCCCTCCTCTTGTCTTTTATAAAGCCACCATGGCAGGACTGACCATAAGATATCCCACAAGAAAAAATACCATGGTTATTTTTTGTAAATTATATCGTGTTATTGAACCACACTACACAATAAAGTCTATACTATACTGTATATATTATAGTATTTACAACTCCAGAATGTTAATAAATGCTCCAGCATACTGTAGTATCAACTGTAGTGAATTAATAAACTGTATTAAATACTGTATAATACTTGTCACTACAGTAAACTGTGGTGTATTAAAGTATAATATATCCTATAGTTAGAAAACTGCAGTATTAAGTCATTTATTTACATTACTATAAGTGTTGTTGTGTTACCATAGCAAATATACCATAGAGTCATTACAACAGATTAATTACTTGTACTTAAGTACTTGTTGTTATTATAGCTGAAGGTTAACTATAGAATCACTACTGCAGTTTGATTTTTGATTTCTTACCCTAGCAACTGTAGAATCGCCACAACAGTTTGAGTTCTATAGTTGTTGTTACCATAGCAACTATAGAATCGCCACAACAGTTTAAGTTCTATAGTTGTTGTTACCATAGCAACTATAGAATTGCCACAACAGCTTTAGATCTATAGTTGTTGTGTCACCATAGAAACTATAGAATCGCCACAACAGTTTGAGTTCTATAGTTGTTGTGTTACCATAGCAACTATAGAATCGCCACAACAGTTTGAGTTCTATCGTTGTTGTGTTACCCTAGCAACTATAAAATCGCCACAACAGCTTGAGATCTATAGTTGTTGTGTCACCATAGCAACTATAGAATCGCCACAACAGTTTGACTTCTATAGTTGTTGTTACCATAGCAACTATAGATTCGCCACAACAGTTTGAGTTCTATAGTTGTTGTGTTACCATAGCAACTATAGAATCGCCACAACAGTTTGGGTTCTATAGTTGTTGTTACCATAGCAACTATAGAATCGCCACAACAGTTTGAGTTCTATAGTTGTTGTGTTACCATAGCAACTATAGAATTGCCACAACAGCTTGAGATCTATAGTTGTTGTCTCACCATAGCAACTATAGAATCGCCACAACAGTTTGAGTTCTATAGTTGTTGTGTTACCTTAGCAACTATAGAATCGCCACAACAGTTTGAGTTCTATAGTTGTTGTGTTACCCTAGCAACTATAAAATCGCCACAACAGCTTGAGATCTATAGTTGTTGTGTCACCATAGCAACTATAGATTCGCCACAACAGTTTGAGTTCTATAGTTGTTGTGTTACCATAGCAACTATAGAATCGCCACAACAGTTTGGGTTCTATAGTTGTTGTTACCATAGCAACTATAGAATCGCCACAACAGCTTGAGATCTATAGTTGTTTTGTTACCATAGCAACTATTGAATCGCCACAACAGCTTGAGATCTATCGTTGTTGTGTTACCCTAGCAACTATAAAATCGCCACAACAGTTTGAGTTCTATAGTTTTTGTGTTACCATAGCAACTATAGAATTGCCGCAACAGTTTGAGTTATATAGTTGTTGTGTTACCATAGCAACTATAGAATCATCAAAACAGATTCATTAATTTATTCATCATTCATTTATTTTCTTTTTGGCTTAGTCCCTTTATCAATCAGCAGTCGCCACAGTGGAATAAACCGCCAACTTATCCAGCATATGTTTTATGCCCTTCCAGCTGCAACCCATCTCTGGGAAACCCATACACACTCATTCACACTCATACACTACGGCCAATTTAGATTATTCAACTGACCTGACCAGAGCACCCGGAAGAGACCCACACCAACATGGGCAGAACATGCAAACTCCACACAGAAATTACAACTGACCCAGCCGAGGCTCAAACCAGCAACCTTTTTGCTGTGAGGCGATCGTGCTACCCACCGCACCACCGTGACACCCCACAACAGATTAATTACTATGGTTTTTGTGTTACTATGTCAACTTTAGAATCACAACAACAGATTAATTATTTAGTTGTTGTGTTACCGTAGCAACTATAGAATCAACACAACAGATGAATTGCTATAGTTGTTGTGTTACTATAGCAACTACATCATCACCACAACAGATTAATAATTACTACAGTCATTGCAGTGATTCTATAGTTGCTATCGTAACAAAACAGCTTAAGTACTGTGGTTGTTGTTTCACCATATCAACTTTAGAATCACAACAACAGATTCATTACTATGGTTGTTGTGTTACCATAGCAACAATATAATCACCACAGCAATTTAATTACCATGGTTGTTTTGTTACCATAGCAACTATAGAATCACCACTATGGATTCATTATATGGCTGTTGTGTTACCATAGCAACTATAGAATCAGAACAACAGATTCATTATTTAGTTGTTGTGTTACCATAGCAACTATAGTATCACCCCAACAGATTAATTACTTTAGTTGTGTTACGATAGCAACTATGGAATCACCACAACAGATTGATTAGTTGTTGTGTTACCATAGCAACTATATAACCACCATAACCATCAATTACTATGTTGTTGTTGTTTTCATAGTAACTATTGAATCACCACAACATATTAATTTAAGTATTACTTTAGTATGATTCAAAAACACTGTAGAATTTACAATACATTACTATAGTATTATTTTTTTCATGAGACATGAGAACGGTGACTCTCTGGAGGATCCACTTCCTCTTATTAATCTAGAACCCAAAACATGAGGAGAAATCCTTTAGCCAGACATTGTCTCCCGTTTCTGATCTCCATCTCGCGCAGGCAGGTTTTGGAAAATGCCTTTATTTTTCATAATCCTCTCCCTGCCTTATCAATATTTCATGAAGAACACTGGGGGTATAAAAGCATCTAAAACTAATCCACTGCATGATATTTAGTCCCCGATTAAAATCTCTCACTCCGCTGCGCTGTAATTCTGTTCTTATTGATCGTCCGGCTCCACAAAATGCAAGTCAAGGATGTTCCATACGTTTTATTTCTGAAATTGTGTTAATGCGGTGCTTTAGTGCCCTGTATTAATGTGCTGAGAGAGCAGGAGTGAAATATGAAATTCAGAGCAAGCGATTGATTCTCAGATGAGACGAGTGCGTTTAGCAAGTTGTTTAAGGTGAGAAAAAAGACGAGAGGCTAAGACATTTATTTCCCACATGCATAAACAACGCTAAACATCTGCATTTATTATACAGCCAGGTCCACACTCAACATCTAAGATACATTGTAAAAATACCCCTTGGCTAAACAGTTTCTGTTATTTGTGATTGACATTTTTTTTTTCATTTATTTATAGCAGGGTCTAGGGGTGTCCAAACCCGGTCCTGGAAGGCTGGTGTCCTGCAGATTTTAGCTCCAACTTGCCTCAACACACCTGCAAGGATGTTTTTGGAAAGCCTTGTAAGAGATTGATTAGCTAGCCCAGGTGTGTCTGATTGGGGCTGGAACTAAACTTTGGAGGACACCGGCCCTCCAGGACTGAGTGTGGACAACCTAAGTCCATCTATCTATCTATCTATCTATCTATCTATCTATCTATCTATCTATCTATCTATCTA
>NC_079448.1:54751591-54789091 GCF_903798145.1 Danio aesculapii | reverse complement strand
TATTAAATTAATTTATATTATTTAATAGTTGTTTAATTTAATAACCACTGTAATTAATAGCTATTATTCTTTTTTTTTTTGTTTGGTAGACAAACATTTCAGACATCTTCACTTTTGTTTTAATTAACTTACATTTAAATTCAACAATTTAATCTATTATTTATATATATATATATATACACACACACACACACACACACACACACACACACATATTTGTTAGACGATTATATAAGATCTTTCAAATGCTAATTAAATGTCAATTTATGGTTATTCGCCGCACATATTAACAAACTTATTGTTAACCGTTTTAAATCACTTTCTACAGTTTTTTTTACTAGTAAAATAACAGCCATTTTTATATTGTAGTCATATATTCAGTTAAAATAGTTTTCATCCTGAATGCAACCTTGTCTATTTTGAACCGTAATGAGACTGACGTTAGTATAATTTCCAAAATTTTGCATGTCATTTCCTGAAAGCGTTCAGCGCCTAGAAATGTGCTTTTGTATCTGTTTTGCTCACTTAAAAAAAGAGGCCTGTTTCATTTGGAGAAATCTGTAATCTTCTTATGAATTGGTTCTGCCATGTCAAGCACTCAGCTTGCTTGTGCAAACGCTGCGCTGTGATCAGTGTGTGAATGTGCTGCTTCGTATCAAAGCGCGTGAAGAGTGTGTATGTGTGTGTTTCTAGCATGTGTACAGACGCCTGTGTTTCATGTCTGTTCACGCAGATGACCCAATACACTCGCTGATGAAGATTATGGCATTATCAAGAGCTTGGCGTCAACACACAGAAGCACTTGTTGGCTTTCGTTGAAGGGAAGAGATTAACTTGCAGTATGCAGGATCTGTCCATCCATCTATCCATACATCCATCCATTCATCCATTCATTGATTGATTGATTGGCTGGTTAGTGTCTTTTTGTCTGTCTGTCCATCCATTCCATCAACCCATTGATCCAACCAATCCATATCCATCCATCCATCCATCCATCCATTCCACCCACCTATTGATCCAAGTATCCATCATTCCAACCATCCATTGATCTAACCATTACTTATACATTCCACCCATCCATCAATACATCCATACATCCATCTATAAATCAATTAATAACAGACAAGATCCATTCATCCGTTCCACCCACCCATCGATCCAACCATCCATCATCCATCCATCCATCTATAATTCCAAACATCCATTCCATCTATCCATTGATCCAACCATTCCTCATCCATTCCATCTATTGATCCATCCAAATACTAATCTATAAACCAATTAATCACAGACAGATTGATCCATCTATCCATTCCATCCACCCATTGATCCAACTATCCATCCATCCATCCATCCATCCAATGTCCTAAACCATCTATCAATCCATCCATTGAACCATTGATCCATCTATCCATCCATTAATTGGTTGGTTGGTATCTGTCTATCTATATATCCATCCATTACATCCACCCATTGATTCAACCATCCATCCATTCATCCATCTCTAATTCTAAACATCCATTCCATTAATCCATTCCTCACACCCAACCATCCATCATTTAATCCATCCATTGATCCAACCATTGCTCATCCATTCCATCCATCCTTCTATAAATCAATTAACCACAGACAGATTGATCGATCCATTCATTCCATCCACCCATTGATCCAACCATCCATCACCCAACCATCCATCCATAAATCCAAACATGTATTCCATCCATTCATCCATTCATTCCACCCACCCATTGAGCCAACCATCCATCATCCATTCCATCCATCGATCCATCCTTATATACATCTATAAATCAATTATCCACAGACAGATTGGTCCAATTATCCATTGCATCCACTTATTGATCCAAGCATCCATCCATCCAATAAACCAATTATCCATCATCAATTTCATCCATTGACCCATTGATCCATAATTCAATCCATCCATCTATCCATCCATTGATTGATTGGCTGGTTGGTATCTGTCTATCTATCTATCTATCTATCTATCTATCTATCTATCTATCTATCTATCTATCTATCTATCTATCTATCTATCTATCTGTCTATCTGCCTATCTGTCTATCTGTCTATCTGTCTATCTATCTATCTATCTATCTATCTATCTATCTATCTATCTATCTATCTATCTATCTATCTATCTATCTATCTATCTATCTATCTATCTATCTGTCTATCTGTCTATCTATCTATCTATCTATCTATCTATCTATCTATCTATCTATCTATCTATCTATCTATCTATCTATCTATCTATCTATATATCTATCTATCTATCTATCCCTTCCACCCAATTTATCCATCCATTTTACCCACCCATTGATCCAACCATCTATTATTCATTCCATCCATCCTTCCATCATTTCATTTATCATTTCATCCACCTTCTCATCCATCCATCCATCCATCCATCCATCCATCCATCCATCCATCCATCCAGGCGATAATATCCATCCATTTGATAATATCCATCCATTTGACAATATCCATCTATACATTTAAAGTTGATTTATTTGATTGATTGATTGATTGATTGATTGATACGTTCCCCATTTCACGTGTCTGATAGTTAATTGACTAGCTGCTTGGTTAGTTACTGGATAAGTTTAATCCATCCAATACACTCGCAGATGACGATTATGTCATTATGAAGAGCTGGGCGTCAACATAGAGAAACATTTGCTGGCTTTCAGATAAACTTCCAGGACGCAGGATTGTTTTGTGCGTGTTCTCCTGCTTTTCTGATGCAAACCAGCACTTGTTATTGGTGATTGTCAGGGATGTGAAATGCCTCTGCCTTTTCCCTGATGAATACCTTTAATTGGCCGTTATTGATTCCTGTCCCAGAGCGCATCTGAGTTGAAATGCACGTAATTGCACACCAGCAGATGCGGGATCGGGCAATAACCTGTTTCCATGATTGAAATTTCTCATAGAGGGCTTTCCTGCTCAGCCGTCTCTGCTTTCCAATGAAAGCCATCAAATTGACATTTAGTGCACTTTTATTGAATTTGGAGATGATGAGCGCAGGGACTGAAAATACAACTAGTGTTTGCATCACTCAAGTTACCTGCTGCTGTTAGTTCAAGTGCAGTGGTAGTCAGTGGGCTCTTTACTAACTGTTTTCATCCTTCATTTGATCTATGTTATTGTAGGTATTTAAGAAGTGATCTGGTGACTGGAAACGGATGGAAAAGTTTTCAGTAATGATTAGTTAGTTGGTTAAATCTATCTATCTATCTATCTATCTATCTATCTATCTATCTATCTATCTATCTATCTATCTATCTATCTATCTATCTATCTATCTATCTATCTATCTATCTATCTATCTATCTATCTATCTATCTATCTATCTATCTATCTATCTATCTATCTATCTATCTATCGTTCTATCGTTCTATCGTTCTATCTATCTATCGTTCTATCGTTCTATTTATCATTCTATCTATCTATCGTTCTGTCTGTCTGTCCGTCTGTCAGCAGTAATTTATGTATTTATTTATTCATTCATTTTATATCTGTCTGTCTATCTGTCCATCTTTTCATCCACATATCCATCCATTCATCCATCCATATATTGATTTATTCATCCATCCAAATATCCATCCATCATCCCATTTAATAATTCCATCCACCATTCCACCATTCCACCATTCCCTCTATCAGTCCATCTATCATTCCATAATTTCTTCTATCCATCCATTCCATTCCATGTATCCATCATTCCATGATTTAATGATTCCATCCATCCATCCGTCCATCCATCCATCCATCCATCCATCCATCCATCCATCCATCCATCCTTCCATCAATCATTCCATTATTTAATAATTCCCTCCATCATTCCATTTATTATTCCATAATTTCATTCCATTCATTTCATCCATCCTTTATTCCATCATTTATTAATTCTGACCATGATTTCTTGATTTCCTCCATCCATCCATCCATCTTTCCATCCATCTATCCTTCCATCCACCCATCCTTCCATCCATCCATTATTCCATCCATCATTCCATCCTTAAATAATTCCATCCATCTTTCCATTCATCCAGCCATCCATCTATCTATACATCCATCCATCCATCCATCCATCCATCCATAATTCTGTCCATCATTCCATCCTTTAATAATTCCACCATCATTCCATTATTCCATCCATCCATCCATTCAGCCAGCCATCTATCCATAATTCCATCCATCATTTCATCATTTAATAATCCCATCCATCATTCCATCTTTTAATAATTCCATCCATTCCATCTATTCGTTCCATCCATCCATCCATCTATCCATCCATCCATCCATCCATCCATAATTCCATCCATCATCCTATTCTTTAATAAATCCATCAATCCATCCATTCCATCCATCCACAATTCCATCCATCCCTACATAATTTAATAATTCCATCCACCCATAATTCCATCCATCCCTACATAATTTAATAATTCCATCCATCCATAATTCCATCCATCCTGACATAATTTAATAATTCCATCCATCCATTCCATCCACCATTCCGTCATTTACAGTTTTTCTCAGTTGAAATGTTTTGGTACGTCACTTTTTTAAAGTTTTTCTAAAAGCTAAAATCTTGATGAATGAATTTCTTTTCATTTTACTTGTATCTTTTTTTACATTTATACAAATTAGCTAATTCGTCATGACGTTTTGCATGTTTCACAACCCTGCTACTGTCGAGTCTACATTTTATGACAATATTAGCGGTAACTTATTGGTAAAAAGTTCTTTATTAGCAATGACAAGCATTGGTGAATTGTTCTAAATGAGCAGAAGATTTGCAGTAAACAATCTATAACCATAAGAATTAAACAGGGTCAGTTTTATTTCACATTGATGTTGAACTCTGTGTGTATCTGCTAGTTTTTGCATCATTGCCGCAGTCCAGCAGTAAGTGTAGCGTGCTCTCCTTTGGGCTCGAGTCCTGTAATTTCACTTTAAAAGAAAGGAAGAAACTCCACTTTTGTACTGTCGAGCGCAGGACTGTTGATTCCTTTGTGGTGCAGAGTTTTAATGAGGCTTATGGTGCAGGCTCTCAGATTCAAGTACAGTTCAGTGGGACTTCTCGTTTTTAAGGGCACTTGCCTGCATATACCTGCAAATTCCCTCGACAGCCTCCTCTTATGATGTTCCTGCCTTTCCTGGAGAAGAGATGGAAAAAAAAACACACTGAAGATTATGCCAGAGACAGCACAATTCCCACATGATCCAGCCCGTCTACAGCAATTAATTCACTGACACACTTATGTTCTGCTCTTATTTCATTCTGCAGTTTAAAGGTATACAGGATATCTCATGCTTTTTCTGTTTCCTGTATTTTAGACCTCACTATTTATTAGATTTAAAAAAATATATAAATATACATATAATGGTTTCTGCTGTTCTGACGACAGCTGCAGATGTGAATGAATGGCGGAGAAAAGTAGTTCCTCGTACAAAAGGATTGTTGAGACTCTCTGTGTTTGATTTTCTTTTCTATACACACAATAATGCTGTCGAACTGTTGTATAAATGCAGTATCACTCTGGTAGTAGTGCGATATGGCTTTATATCGGCACTGGTGGGACACTAAGGCTTTGAGCCTCCCACCAGTACCGATATACAGCCATATTGCAGTGCTATTCATGTGATGTTTCTCATATATATATATATATATATATATATATATATATATATATATATATATATATATATATATATATATATATATATATAATTATTATTATTATTATTATTTTTTTTTGGCAATTATTAAATTTTTTTTTTATTCAAAAGATGTGCAGTTCATTGCATAAATCTAAATGTTAGGCCAATAACATTCAATATCAGTCAATACAATATCTGTGGCTGATATACTGGTGCATCCCTATTCTAAATAATTTTGTCTTTTAATTTAAATAACAATATATATATATATATATATATATATATATATATATATATATATATATATATATATATATATATATATATATATATATATATATATATATGTTTTAATGCAATTTCAGTGAAAAAAAATCATATTGTTGCTGATAAGCCAGTAATGTTCAATATCAGTTGATAAATATTGGTTACCAATGTATCAGTTTACATTTACATCACATTTAGTCATTTAGCACAGTGTTTCCCAACCCTGTTCCTGAAGGCACACCAACAGTCCACATTTTCAACCTCTCCCTAATCAAACACACCTGAATCAACTTATCATAACATCAGAAGAGACTCCAAAAACTGAAGTTAATGGGTCAGATAACGGAGACATCCAAAATATGTACTGTAGGTGTGCCTCCAGGAACAGGGTTGGGAAACACTGATTTAGCAGATGCTTTTGTCCAAAAGGACTTACAATTGAGGAGGTATTTAGCGATTTAACAAGAAGAAGCAATAAATATAACAAGTGCTAATACGTAACTTGTTTAGTGCTAGAGTAGAATTTATTTATTTATTTATTTATTCATTTTGTTGAATTTTTGAGAGAGAGAGAGAGAGAGAGAGAGAGAGAGAGAGAGAGACAGAGAGAGAGAGAGAGAGAGAGAGAGAGCTCCTACGGGTGGTTTTGGTTTTATTCAGTTCATTCCTATTCTAAAGAAATTTGTCTTTTATTTGCACTGCAGTTGCGTTTTTTAATCAGAAATACTCTATTTAAATTAGTCTTATGATTGGTTTTATCTGTCTTCAGATATGACTTTTATCCTTTGTCAATCCCTTTGACAAATATCACTTTCTAAATTCAATTTGAGCCCAATTTCTACATTTATTTTAGCCCAAACTAACCAATGCAGCATGCTGCTCATCTGACATTCTGTACATCTTACATGCAGGTCTGATGTTTTGTACATACCATTTTTTCCCAAGTATTTAATGAATACGCCCTAAGAAAACAGTTGACTTTTTCAAAATATGTGCAAATCTATTCATTAACTATCTGTGTTTGCCTTTTCATAGTACTGTCGATATCTTTAAATGAATCCAATTTTGCCAAAGATTATCAGCAGCTGATATATCGGTGCATCACTAATCTATAAACAATTTTTGCATTGTCTTTGTACTAAGATGTATGCAGTTTTAAAATGAGCAAAAAAACCCCAAAACATTTCGACCTTGTCTAATAATTTGATCGTTTTTTCTGTCTTCAGTATCACTTTTATCTGTTGTATTATCCCTTTGACATGTTACTTTATAAATTAAATTTAATTTATTTATTCTTTTTTTTTTGTTGCGAGTGTTTAATAATTATGACCTGGGAAAAAAAGGTTGGCTTTTTCAAAATATGTGCAAATCATTGCCTCTATCTAATTATTACTTTCACACTATTGCAGGTAATTTATCAAACTTCACCAATTATTATTGGCAGCCAATATATCATTTCTAGTCTATAAACATTTCTTTTTTTGTATTTGCACTAAGATGCTTGCAGTCTTCAGCATCGTTTTGATCTCTCTGTTATATCCCTTTGACAAATGTTACTCTCTAAATGAAATCATTTTGGAGGGCAGACATCAGTGTGTGTCAGCAATGGATCAAACGAGTGCTGTGAGATTTCATAGAATGAGATGCAAGTTTTCCAGTTTGATTAAATTAGATAATTATAAATATATTTGTAAAAAAATCCACTTGACAACTAACTGTTAATCCCTCGTTAAACATCGAGTAATAAAGCACTTTATACTTGGCTAGTTGTAATCAAAAAGTGCTTGAGCTTGACCAGAGCATCTTTTCCAAAGTCTCCAAGAAATGCTTCAACTCCAGAATATTTATCTGAAATACAGAGATCAAAAGGCTCTGCGTAACACCAATGACCCTCATATCTGAGACGTTCTGCTGTTCAAACGCTGCATTTCCAGCGAATTAAAGGAGTTTTATGTTTGCATAGGCCATCTGAGGTCTGTTAGACGCTTTTCTCTTCTTTGATGCTCGACTCTGTGACATTTTCTGTTATGGTGAGATGCAAAAGATGCACGATTTTGGAAAAATCTACTGCGGATTGCATTTATGAATACAGTTTTGGGTGACATGGTGGCTCAGTGAGTAGCACTGTTGCCTCACAGCAAGAAGGTCACCAGTTCAAGTCCCAGCAGGCATTTCTGTGTGGAGTTTGCATGTTCTCCCTATGTTGGCGTGGGTTTTCTCCGGGTGCTCCGGTTTCCCCCACAGCTCAAACACATGTGCTATAGGGTAATTGAATAAACTAAATTGGCCGTTGTGTATGAGTGTGTATGGATGTTTCCCAGTACTGGGTTGCAGCCTTGAAGGGCATCCGCTGTGTAAAACATATGCTGGATAAGTTGGCGGTTCAATCCGCCGTGATGAATGAATGAATGAACAAATCAATGCTGTTTCACAAGATAGTTTAAATAACATCGTTTGAAGGTTTTCTGGGGAGCCTAACCGTGTTCTGGTACAGAAATTGTGTAATCACAGTGCAATAAATGCATTTCTCATTGTACTTCTTGTTTTGTCTCGTTTTTAGTTCAAATATCAGTTGTTTTTTAGATCAAATAAAATATTGCTTGAGAAGAACTTGATAAGAAATGAGTCAAAATTAAGAGCTTTTCCAGAAATCAAACTAAATGATCTGCCATTAGGATAAGTAAAATAATATTGTTTTTGCTTTGAAATGTAGATATTTGGACTAGAATCAAGACTATGTTTTTATTTATTTCATAAATTGTATATATTCTATATAGAATTGAAAATTATTCGAAGTCAAAATTATTCGCCCTCCTGTGAATTTTGTTTTCTTTTTCAAATATTTCCCAGATGAATTTTCCACAGTATTTCCTATGATATTTTTCTTCAAGAGAAAGTCTTATTTGCTTTATTTCAGCTAGAATAAAAGCAGTTTTAATTGTTTTAAAGACATTTTAAGCTCAATATTATTAGCCCCCTCACACAATATTAGTTTTGGATTGTCTACAGCAGTGTTTTCCAACCCTGTTCCTGAAGGCACACCAACAGTCCACATTTTCAACCTCTCCCTAATCAAACACACCTGAATCAACTTATCATAACATCAGAAGAGACTCCAACACCTGAAGTTAATGGGTCAGATAACGGAGACATCCAAAATATGTACTGTTGGTGTGCCTCCAGGAACAGGGTTGAGAAACACTGGTCTACAGATCAAACCACTGTTATACAATGACTTACCTAATTACTCTTGTTACGGCCCCAAATCCAAAACTGGCTCTATTGATGAAATCAGCATGAAACCATATTTTGCACAGCCCTAGCTGCAAGTCTTCTTCAGTTCTCTATGTCTGACGGCACAGTTTGACGAACTACACCACTGGTTCATTACCATTCAATCCCAGTGCCTCTGGAGCTCCAACATCTGTTCTGGCCTCGAACAAACGTAGAGGAGGGGAAATGTGTTTTCTCCGATCTGTTCCTATTAGCTGTGTTCTAGCGCAGACTAAACACACACACACCTCCGACAAGAATTGAACGTGTCAGTGACTTGACAGAGATCCAAGTGTTGCAGTGTGCCGCGGGCCGCGCTTTGCAGTGTTGTAGTACACACAGGATTTGTCAATGGAAGAAGCTTTTCTTTCTAGTTGCTCTGGTAGATTTTGGAGGAGGAGTTATTAAGGTGTTCCTTGTTAGATGTTGCATGAACACTGAAAAAAAAATGATTAATTGGATTTCCTGAAGTTTTTTAAGGTAAGAGGTTGAAAACAATTTATATAAGCTGAATTTAAACAAACAAATTAAGTTGAGCATTACTAAATTTTATTTGTTTGTTTAAATTCAGTCCATATAAATTGTATGCAACCACTTACCTTAAAAGAACTTGAATTTTTTTGGAGTGACGCGGTGACGCAGTGGGTAGCGCTGTTGCCTCACAGCAAGAAGATCGCTGGTTCGAGCCTCGGCTGGGTCAGTTGGCATTTCTGCATGGAGTTTGCATGTTCTCCCTGTGTTCGCGTGGGTTTCCCCAGGGTGCTCCGGTTCCCTCCACAAGTCCAAAGACATATTGTATAGGTGAATTGTGTAAGCTAAATTGTCCGTAGTGTATGTGTGTGAATGAGTGTGTATGGATGTTTCCTGGTGACAGGTTGTGGCTGGAAGGGCATCCGCTGCGTAAAACATATGCTGAACAAGCTGGCGGTTCATTCCACTGTGGAGACCCAAGATTAATAAAGTAAATAAGCCGAAAAGAACATGAATGCATGATTGAATTAATCTTTTTTCAGTGTATTTACTGTGGTAATTTTAATTAGTAATGTTTAATTACATCCAAATAACCCTAGACATAATCTGCTAACCCTGATTATATAAAGACATGGGATTAAATAATATCATGCAGTAGTTAATTGAATGGTTACACTATAAATTAGTGCTGTCAAATGATTAATTGCATCCTAAATAACTAATATAATTCAGACGAAATGTTTGTGTGCGCTATGTATATTTACTGTGTATTTTATCATATCAAAATATATTTTATATATTATATTCAATTATGGGGCGACGCAGTGGCGCAGTAGGTAGTGCTGTTGCCTCAGAGCAAGAAGTTCGCTGGTTTGAGCCTCGGCTAGGTCAGTTGGTGTTTCTGTGTGGAGTTTGCATGTTCTCCCTGCGCTTGCGTGGGTTTCCTCCGGGTGCTCCAGTTTCCCCCACAGTCCAAAAGACATGCGGTACAGGTGAATTGGGTAGGCTAAATTGTCCGTAGCGTATGTGTGTGTGAATTAGTGTGCATGTGTTCCCCAGTGATGGGTTGCAGCTGGAAGGGCATCCGCTGCATAAAACAAATGCTGGATAAGTTGGCGGATCATTTCGCTGTGGCGACCCCAGATTAATAAAGGGACTACGCCAAAAAGAAAATGAATGAATATTCAATTATTTGTTGGTAAATATAATTCTTTATTATGTAAATAGTATAGTGCTATAAATTGTAAATACATACATGTGTACATTTGAGAATGTTTACAGTATGTATATATATATATATATATATATATATATATATATATATATATATATATATATATATATATATAAAACACAAATGTATACTAGTAAACATGATTGATATATTAAATAATGTAAATGAAAACTTAATTTTGGATGTGATAATTCACAAATATAATGCACAGCACTGCATGTTTATGTAAATTAGCTTATTCTAAATGACTTTTAACTTTCATTTTATTTTGATGGTCTTTTTTAGACATTGGATCTTATTTACAGAACATGTATTGAGAGGCATTCATTCATTCGTTTTCCTTTGGCTTAGTCCCTTATTCATCAGGGGTCTCATCAGCGGAATGAACCGCCAACTTATCCAGCATATATTTTCAGAGTTCTTACCAGGTCTTGAAAATACTGTATGATCATATCACCCCAATTCTATCCTCTTTACGCTGGCTGCCTGTTAAGTTTCGTATTGATTTTAAAACTTTGTTTCTTACCTATAAATAATACCTAGCTCCTGTTTATCTAAGCAACCTTCAGTCTCGCTACAATCCAACCCCCTCTTTACGATCTCAAAAATCAGGGCTTGTCATAGTACCTCGAACAGAAATATGAGCAGTGTCCTGAGCCGTGGCTGGGGGGACTGTAGGGGAAAAACCAAGCCAACACGGGAAGAACATGCAAACTCCAAATAGAAATGCCAGCTGACCCAGCCGGGACTCGAACCAGCAAATTTCCTGCTGTGAGGCCACAGTGCTAACCATTGAGCCACTGTGTCGCCCCATATTGAGAGGCATGATTTATAAAAATATATTTTTTATGCATTTCTAGCTTTTATTTATTCTTCAGGCCTCTCTCTTTAAACTCATTGACATATACTAAATGAAGCACATTTGGTTTTTGTCTACTGAAATTGGATAAAATTTGACAGTTTGGACATGGAGGCCCATTAAAATCCACACGTCTTTAGGACAGAGCCATACATGGCTTTAAAAAACAGATTCCAAAATAAAAGTCTAAGAAACAGAATCTAAAATAAAATAAGGATTTCTCTCTCCATCTGCTTTTATTTTGATAACAAGATACAAGAAGTAACAGTTGCATGCAAAATATCCAACATTTATTTATTTTTGGCACTGAAAATGAGTAAAACATTAGTTAAAAATGAGAATATTAAAAAAAAAAGTCTGTTGAAAACCAAAATTTAAAGCGATATTAATAAATCTTTAATAGTTCTCAAGGTAATGACATGCAAACGTTGTGGAAAACATGCCAAAAGTGCGTTTCCTCCTATTATCTAACACTCCACGTTGGCATAAAAAGCACCAGTGATTGCTAAAGTCAACCGATTTCACTAACAGACCTACAGCTTCAATCTGTGAGTAAAAATAACATAATGATGCTGACTTCTTTCTAAAGTCATTTTACCCCTCTGTAATTTAGCTCCAAATCACAGATGGAAATTGTCATTTTGACCCACTCTACAAAAATAGCGTATTACCCGGTGAATTTTCATTCGTGGCATTTAATATTTTGGCTTTAGTCATCATTATCAATCATAAATCTGAGTTGTTGACTGTTAAAGGTTAATATGGTAACTAGAATAAGTTGACATGTACTTAAAAAGTGCAAGTTTATGCATTTAGCAGACTTTATCAAAATAAAATAAAATAATTTCATTGTTGTCTGATATTTCAAAGGAAAATGTAATCTTTCCACCATTTGTTTGGACAAACAGCTCTGCCTCAAACTCATGTCATAAGCAGACCTAGTGTTGACAGAATATATTACATATTTCATCATCAAAATAAATTATTCTATTCAATTTCATCCATTATTTTGTCTTCTTAATGAAACATTTTTCTTGAGCAAAGAGATTAGTTATCATTACAACATAAAAAATTTTACAAATAACACATTTTTATGTTCATTTTATATGAAAAAAATAGTAAGAAGCATGTTTTTATGTTAATTTAACTGATAAAGCATTGTTTGTTGGTAAGAAGCATGTTTTATGTTAATTTAGCAACAAAAGCATAGTTTGTTAGTACGAAGCATGATTTTGTCAATTTTAACAAAAACAAAGTATCATTTGTTAGTACAAAGCATGTTTTTATGTTCCTCTTATCTGAAAAAAATCATTGTTGTTAAGAAGCATGTTTTTTATTAATTTAGCTTTAAAATGTTGTTAGAAGCATGTTTTTTGTTAATTTTAGCTGGAAAAGCAGTGTTTGTTAGTAAGAAGCATGTTTTATGTTACTTAATTTATTTAGCTGAAAAAAGGTTAGTAAGCATGTTTTCGTTATGTTAGCTGAAAAAAACACTGTTCTTGTGTTTTAGCTGAAAAAAACATTGTTAGTAGCATGTTTTTTATGTTAATATTAGCTTAGAAAAATCATTTAGCAACAAAAGAATCATATGTTAGTAAAAAGCATGTTTTTGTTAGTTTTACTCAAAAAAACATTGTTTGTTAGTAAGAAGCATGGTTTTGTTAATTTAGCTAAGAAAAAAACATTGTCAGTAGCATGTTTTTAATGTTAATTTTAGCTGTAAAAAGAGTGTTGTTTGTAAGCAGCATGTTTTTATGATAGTTTAGGTAAAAAAAAAACATTTATTTTTTGTCAGAAGCATGTTTTATACCTGAAAAAAAAAAACATTGTTAGTAAGAGGCGTGTTTTTGTTAATTTAGATAAAAAAAAAAAACTGATAGAAGCATGTATTTGTGTTAATCTTAGCTCAAAAGCATCGTTTGTTAGTAAGAAGCATGTTTTTGTTAATTTAACTAAGAAAAAAGCATGTTAATTTTAGCTGTAAAAAAGCATTGTTGGTAAGCAGCATGTTTTATGATAGTTTACGTGAAAAGAAAACATTTATTTTTAGTCAGAAGCATGTTTTATACCTGAAAAAAAAACATTGTTAGTAAGAAGCGAGTTTTTGTTAATTTAGATTAAAAAAAAACAGTTGGAAGCATGTTTTTCAGTAACTTTAGCTCAAAAAGCATTGTTTGTTAGTAAGAAGCAAGTTGTTGTTATATTTAGCTGCCAATACATTGTTAATAAGCATGTTTTTGTTAATTTAGCTTTAAAAACATTGTTAGTAGTATGTTTTGGGCTAATTTTAACAGAAAAAGCATTGTTTGTTAGTAAGAAGCATGATTTTATCTTATATATTAACTGAAAAATCATTGTTAAGAAGCATGTTTTTGTTAATTTAGCTTCAAAACATTGTCACTAGCATGTTTTTGTGTTGTTTTAGCTGAAAAAAGTAATGTTTGTTAGCAGCATGTTTTTATGATAATTTTAGCTGAGAAAAGCATTGTTTGTTAACAAGAAGCATATTTTTGTAATGTTTAGCTGAAAAGCATTATTTGTTAGTAAGAAGCATGTTTTTGTTAATTTAGCTTCAAAAACATTGTTAGAAACATGTTTTGTGTTAATTTTAGCTGAAAAAAGCATTGTTTGTTAACAAGAAGTATGTTTTTGTTATATTTAGCTGAAAAAGCATTGTTTGTTTGTAAAAATATAGGCAAGGCAATTATTTATATAGCATATTTCATACACAGTGGCAATTCAAAGTGCTTTACATAAACAGGAATTAAAGAAACAATTATAAGAGAAATAAAAACAAATAATAAAAATGGTATAAAAAATTTAATTAATAAAAATAAAATATATTTATCTTAATTGTAGCTGTTAGTTAGTAAGTAGCAGTTTGTTAGTAAGAAGCATGTTTTTTATTTTGTTTGTTTGGTTGTTTTTTTAGCAGCTCTGTCATTCAAATGCCTCAAATGAGCATCGGCTGCAGATTCATTGCTTTAATCCTTCTAAGCATCCATAAGCTCAGTCTGATGAATTTGATGATTGACACACACACACACACACACACACACACACTCATCCTGCATATTGGCTTTTTTCCACTCATTAAGATGAAATGCGAGGATCTCAGTCTCTGCAGGGGTGTGTGTGTGTGTTTTTAAGGTCAGCCACAGCAGGAGGTTTGCACACGTAAGCTATAGGTGTGAAGTTGTGGTGTTGTGGATAAAGTCCTCCGGGACGCTCTCAGCCAGATTGTGGTGCCGATGGGAAGAGCAGAGCGAATCCTTCACAAGCTGTTTTTAAGCTTTCGTCACCGCCAAACACAACACAGCACTGCCGCTGATACTGCCGGGGATGTTTGTTTTTGCTGAACACTGTTTATTTTTTTCTCCACTAGATAGATATATATTTATATAAATATGCTGTATTTATCACAAAGACACCATGCCTTGCAGTAATGTAATTTACAAGACTCTTCCCAACAGTGTAATTCATAAAATATACATCGGCTTGAATTGCTGCAGGTCTCGAGAGCGGAGGAACAGGGTGGAGCGTTTCATAACATTTACAATACACCAACATGAAAAAAAAAACACTACAGTCAATTATAGTAAATAATACAGTGTTTTTGAACCCTATAATGTATAATAAAGTATACACACACACACACACACAAAAAAACAATTATTCATTAGATTTACTAATTTTTTTAAGTGAAATGGTTGCAAACACTTAACTGCATATGAGCTGAATTTAAACAAACCAATTAAGTTGAACATTACTACATTGAATTTGTTTGTTTAAATTCAGCTCATATAAATTGTTTGCAACCACTTACCTTAAAATGAAAATTAGTAAATAAATTTTTTTTCCAGTGTACTTGAATACACTGTAAAATAAAAATCTGGGTTCTACTCAATTCAATCATATTGTCCCAACACAAATCTATTAAGTTAACTTTACAGATTTAACAAATGTAAGTGGATTGAGGACAGAAAAATAAAGGCCACCTATTTTACACCTTTTTCAAGATTTAAAATACGTCTTTTCTATATTCTGAATGTGTCTGTAAAGTTTCAGCTCAAAACACCCATCAGATTGTTTATTAGACCTTTCAGATTATTGGGATTTTCTACTTTGAACACACTGTAGCTGTTTTTGTGGCCTGTGCCTTTAATGCTAGTTCTCCCCGCCCACCGTTCCCACATGCCTGTCAGAGTGTCCTCCTCTCCGGACAGCACAGTGACAGACATGAAGGAAGCAGATCTCACGTAACGTTTGTGAGAAACACTAGTAAGAACTTTCCCAATGATTATTTGATGTATTTTGTTGTGGCGTTAATTCAAGCCTTTCGATGAGTCACACACAATGTTGTTACAATGTTCACGCACACACAAAGACACACACAGTGTGTGCGTTTTACTCTGCTTTGTTTTTGCACAGCAAATGTGACAGGATACATGTTAATACCCACTGCTGTATAGATATCCGTTATGTTAATGTACAAAATAAATCTGATTTAACGTCCACAAACCAGGATTGAATCGTCTTCTTTTATTATTGTACTGACACTATGCAGCTGCGGTGATAAAGACGGTAAAATTGCTGTGATTTATTACGAACATGCACTGTTTTAAAAAACATTTTAAACTTGTGAAACTCATTCTTGATCACATTTGATGATGACTGATGATCACAGAAAGCAGAACAGATCCTTTAATCCGAGTTGCTTTGCTCACGTCCAGTCTTGTGGATATTATTATATGCGTTACTACGGAGACAATGATAATACGTGGCTGTCAATCAATTCGGTGGGTGGGTGTCCTACATCATGTTACGGTGGGCCTCAAACAGGAGGATTTTGGATCCTATTTTAACATCAGAAAATGAAAACAAGAGATTTATTGTCTTGATATCTCACCAACCTTAGGTGCCCTTTAAATTGTCTCAACAAAATTGTGCTGTTACAGCTAATTTTAAATAAGTAATTTAAAGAAGTAACAAAAAAATTGACTGTAGGTATATAGTAATATAAACAAATGACTCAAAAGTCCTTCGAAGTCCACACAAGCCGAAACGAGCATTTTGAAAAGAGACGATCTAGTCTACAGAGGACAGATCTCATCTCCTAGCTGCCGTTAATAAGCGGTAATGAAATTTGTAATGACTTTTTCCCAAAGTGAATTTAAAAGCTTATTTTAAGCGATCTGAGGGCAAATTAAGGTTTACAGAAGCTGGAAATAATTTCCTTTGATCCACACATGTACACATAAACATGTAAACTTTCTATAAAATCCCTTTTTCATAATCTTTTTGTTTTTAATATTTGTTTAGATAAATAAAACCTAATTCATACGTTAAATCCAGAGTTTTCTTTTAAAATGTCCTGCTGTTATCAGCGCACTGAAACATGGGACATTCGAGGCCGCAAAGTATCCATAGGTTGTATCCTTCATTACCTGGGAAACGAAGGATGCATTTTAAGGAACCTTTGATTTTTTTTTTGAAATGAGACATCCATCGTCTCGCCGCGATGACTAATGCTGTTTCTCAATTCCAAGAATGCAGAGAATGGACTTGTGTTCTTGTGGAAGTTACCTCGGAAGAACGAACTCGGGAGAACAGAGAGAGCGTCCTGTGAGAATTGAGATGCTGTGTTCTTCCCGATGGTCACATGATATCACATGTTTTTTAACGGAAATTATTTAAACATTACAGCATTCGTACAACAATGTATTGTGTTGCCCTTTTTACAATATAAGCCATGCATGAAGACCTTACACATATATGATGCACAATACAACTAACACAGATTTTAATACAAATTTCAGCAAATGAACACCCTTGATGTGTTAATGCAGTTATTAAGATGTTCATAGGAATGTTTACTTTCACCGTCTCATTTAGGGATACTCCTAAGACAAAGGATAAGGATAAAACTTTAATAATAAATCGAAATAAAATGCTGCGCTTTCCACCATTCAGCCGCAATGACTTCTGGGACTTCTCGAGTGAGTTTTGCGCTCAAGTCTGCATCGGTGCATGCTCAATATCAAGAACACATCCATGAACTTTCATGCGTCCTCCGCTCTTGCGGTCTTGAGTTTTGGAACTGAACTTAGGCGGTTGATGATGATGTTACACGAGAACACGAGGACGCAAGATTGCTGTAGAAAGCATATTGAGAAACAGCCGTTCTTTTAAGGATGCAGCCTCTGAAATGAGACACAGCCAGGGCCGGCACGTCCACAGAGGCGAGCTAGGCGGCCACTTAGGGCGGCAGAATAGAGACCACCCACGTCCTCACCACCCGCGTCCTCAGTTATATCCGCGTCTTCAATTTCATCCGCGACACCTCGCCACCCTCCTCCCCTTCCGCCGGTCCTCGATTAGCTAACGGGTCACTTTCGTTTTCACTTTCGTATTGAGGGCGGCGTGATCGTCCTTTGCCTAGAGCGGCAGTTTAGCTTGCTCCGGCCCTGGACGCAGCTTATATACAGTAGGTTTCTACTACTATAAGGTACTACAGGTGCTATAATACACCACAGTTTACTGTGGTAAAAACTGAAGTATACGACAGCATTTATTACAGTTTATCAGTTACTACTACAGTATGCTCGAGCATATATTAACCAAGTGCTGTACCTGCTATATCATAATACACTTAAAAACATTAGTGTTTACTTTAAATTAGTAGCCTACAGTAACCTACAGATAGGCCTACATTTAAATTATGTTAAAACCAATGGCTGTGTCCGAAATTGCTAACTACTCAGTAGGTACTGCATTTCAATTGAAATTTACTACTTGACCATTAGAAAAGTACATTCTATACAGTATGAATGTCAGTATTATTGGAACACGGACATGCAACGTCCAGCATTTAGTCATGACCTACTCGCGTCAGTTGCGTCGATTCACTTCCATGCATGAATTCCCTCGTGGTGCATCATGGGATAGCATAGATAGCTCACTTCAGAATCTCGCCGGAAGTAGTAAGTCATCCGGGTCCTTCTCACACACTGTTTTTTGAATCCTATGACATCAGACATACTACTCGGCTCACATACTGTTTTTAGCGTACTATATAGTATGGAAGTATGCATTTTCGAACGCAGCCAATATGTATATGTTTTGTTCACCCTAGCTTTAAACATTTCTGATGTTTACTTGTAATTTAAATCATAAAGGTACTTTTCTTCATAAGGTGCTATGGCTGCCTTACAATAAACATGCATGTTTTTGAAGTGCACTTAGAAGGGAACACAATCGTCATTCTGAAGATCATTAAAACTGAACTGTAATAAAAATAACTTTGAAAACAAATTGCTTAATGTGAGCAAGACTGCTTTAATTCAGAGTGGATGGTGAAGTGTTTGAAACAAATAGGTAATAGGGCACATAAGTGGGAGTAGCACACAGTCAGAACTTTGCTTCTACTGTAAATACAGCTCTAAATTTTGAGGTGATGGATTCAGAAGACACTAAACTGGTAAACTAGGTTTTAAACAACAGAACTTGAGACCTTATTTGGCTAACATTGGATTTGGGAAACAGATCCTTGACTTACTTTCTAGTGCATAAATCCTGAGTTCACTCATCCTGACTCGCATATAATCTCATTCTGGCAGTGTTTTTGTTTTTTGAGATTTTAGGCCTACAACTAGTTTGACTTCATAACTCTTTGAGCAATAATTCAAACTGTGCTGCTTATTGATGCGAGGAGTCCTATTACTTTTTTTAATCAAACTATTTTATGAACACCTGCAGCTCAAACAGTAGCTCTGTGATTTAAATAAAATAAAACACCAAGGTCAATGGTTTGATTCCCAGAGAATGCATACAAAATTAAACGCAACGCAAGTCACTTCGGTTGGAAGTGTCTGGCAAATGCATAAATGTAAATGTTTTGTCTTTGGATGATTAAACCGGTGCGAAAATCCCACAGGTGCACACTTGAAAAACTCCAGTCAAATCTGGGGCTCACGGGGCGGATACACCAGCTGTGTGCTACTGACAACTTAACCTAGTTTTGACTTCAAGTGCGTCAAGTTACAGAAACACACTGTTTAATATTTTTCAGGTAAACCAGTAAACACAGTGTCTACAGTTGAAATTGTAATTCTGTTTAAAGTGCTGTTTAATGGAGAGCAGATTTGTTCAATGCATTTTAAAGCATAATAGTTTTAATAACTGATTTCTAATAACTAATTTATTTTGTCTTTGCCGTGATGACAGTACATTTTTACTGAAGAGGAGTATCTTTCATCCATGATGCAATTTTTAACTTTGCATTCTCAAAGATGTAAAAATAAACAGCACAGACTTCAGCTGTTTTCACAAAACTTTAAATACATTACTTCAGGTATGTTTCGTTGCACGTTTCAGGTGACAAATCCACTAGAGGGCACTGTCTACATTTTTTGCAAATCCGAAATACTAAAAATTACTCTATTTATTTTCCTTAAACTAAGTTTAACTTTGATTTAAAGTATAAAATGCAGTCTTAATTAAACCTATTTGTTGTGCTCAGGAACAAAAGAAAATTCATACAGAGTATTGAACTACTGTTCAATAATGAGAATTAAATATATATTTTACTTTAGTACAGAGTAGAAAACTATCTCTTTTAATCTTAGATCAAAGTATAATCTTGCTTTGGACCAACCTGAAAAAAAATACTGTAATTTGTTAGAGCTAAGTTTATAAATTTCCCCTTAAATTGTAGTTTACTTGGTGTAAAACTGCTAGTTTAAATTAAAAATATTACTTGATTACTTTTAAAGTTTACCTATGGGGTTCGTTTTTTTGCTTCAAGGCAAAATAAATAAAACAGATAATAATTGAAAATGATAATTTTTCACTTAACCCAATATAAAATTGTACTTTGAAGACACTGTAAAAAGTCATTGGTTACTAAAAGTGACTTAATGAGTAAACTCATTGCCTTAAAAGCATCAAGTTGACTTTAATTAAAACATTGTAAACTGTTAAGTTGTTTATACACACAGTTCATTTACTTAATCATTTTAAAGCATTTTCTCCAGCATGCATTTGTACTGATAAAGTAAATGGGTAAAACTGCAGTTTATCAATTATAGTTCACTATTAACTAGTAGCTAGATTACCTGCCTATATTAAGAGATAGCCTGTTTATTGTCACTTATAAAGTACATATTCTGCACGATTTTATTCTACATCCATAATCCCAATACCTAAACCCTTAACAATCATCAATGAGCAGTAAAAATTACTGTTATTTGTTACAGCCAAATGTCTAAATTATCCTCAAATTGTAGTTGACTTGGTTCAAAACTGCTGGTTTAAAGTAAAAATATTACTTAGAGAAGATCTAATGTTTATAAGTTTACCTAGGAGGTTAGCTTTTTTTGCTTTAAGGCACATTAAATTAAATGGATTATAATTGAAAACTGCAATTTTTCATTTAACCCAATTTAAAATAATACTTTCAATGAAAGACACAGTGGATTCACTTTTTTTAGTGTACATTTAGTTAACTTTGCACTTATAAAACAATTAGGAAACACTTTAGCTTAACTATTATAGTTCAGTATTAACTAGTGGCTTATTACCTGCCTATTATTAAGATATTCGCTGTTTATTAGCACTTATAAAGCACATATTCTGCACAATATTATTCTTCATTCCTAACCCTACCCAATACCCACATTTTTAACGATTTCTGTAAATTTCACAGTATTTTACTGTAGGACAGTTATGCGGTATGTTACTGTAATTTAAAGTTGCATTGTGAAAAATACTGTGTATTTTACAGTACAGAAATACAATACTGTAAATCATTTATAGCTAGATTAATGGTGTTTTAAATGTAAATACAGTATTCTACATCCCTAATCCTACCCAATATCTAAACCCAACAGCTACCCTAACAACCATCAATGAGGAGCAAAAAATGACAGTAACAAATAAATTACTAAAAAAATGTAGTTTTGGTTGAAAACGGCTGGTTTAAAGTAAAAATATTACTTTGAGAATATCTAATGTTTTTAAGTTTACCTAGGGGGTTCGTTTTCTTGCTTTAAGGCACGTTAAATTAAACAGATTATAATTGAAAACCATCATTTCCTCTCATAACCTAATATAAAACTGTACTTTAAATGAAAGACACAGTAGATTTTATATTTGCAGTGTATGCATAGTTTTTTTTCAGCATGCATAATGGGTACAAATAAAATAAATGGGTAACACTATAGCTTATCTATTAGTTCACTATTAACTTATGGCTTTATTACCTTGCTGGTTTCAATGCTGGTCTTGCTTGTTTTAATGCTGGTCTTGTTGGTTTCAGTGCTGGTTTCAATGCTGGTTTTGCTGGTTTCAGTGCTGGTCTTGCTGGTTTCAATGCTGGTCTTGCTGGTTTCAATGCTGGTTTTGCTGGTTTCAGTGCTGTTTCTGCTCGTTTCAATGCTGGTCTTGCTGGTTTCAGTGCTGGTCTTGCTGGTTTCAATGCTGGTCTTGCTGGTTTCAATGCTGGTCTTGCTGGTTTCAATGCTGGTCTTGCTGGTTTCAATGCTGGTTTTGATGGTTTCAGTGCTGGTCTTGCTTGTTTCAATGCTGGTCTTGTTTTGTTTCAGTGCTGGTTTCAATGCTGGTTGTCAAGATACTGGCTGTTTATTAGCACTTATAAAGCACATGTTCTGCACAATATTATTCTGCATTCCTAACCCTACCCAATAGCCACATGTTTAACGATTTTTGTAAATTTCACAGTATTTTACTGTAGGACAGTTATGTGGTATGTTACTGTAATTTAAAGTTGCATTGTGAAAAATACTGTGTATTTTACAGTACAGAAATACAATACTGTAAATACATACATAGCAAGATTAATGGTGTTATAAATGTAAATACAGTATTCTACATCCCTAATCCTACCCAATACCTAAACCCAACAGCTACCCTAACAACCATCAATGAGGAGCAAAAAATTACTGTAACAAATAAATTAGTAAAAAAATGTAGTTGTGGTTGAAAACGGCTGGTTTAAAGTAAAAATATTACTTTGAGAATATCTAATGTTTATAAGTTTACCTAGGGGGTTAGTTTTCTTGCTTTAAGGCACGTTAAATTAAACAGATTATAATTGAAAACCATCATTTCCTCTCATAACCTAATATAAAACTGTACTTTAAATGAAAGACACATTAGATTTTCTGTTTGCAGTGTATGCATAGTTTTTTCAGCATGCATTTGCACGTATTAATGGGTACAAATAAAATAAATGGGTAACACTATAGCTTATCTATTAGTTCACTATTAACTAATGGCTTTATTACCTGCCTATTATTAAGATACTGGCTGTTTATTAGCACTTATAAAGCACATATTCTGCACAATATTATTCTGCCGTCCTAACCCTACCCAATACCCACATTTTTAACAATTTCTGTAAATTTCACAGTATTTTACTGTAGGACAGTTGTGCAGTATGTTACTGTAATTTAAAGTTGCATTGTGACAAATACTGTGTATTTTACAGTACAGAAATACAATACTGTAAATACATACATAGCTAGATTAATGGTGTTGTAAATGTAAATACAGTATTCTTGCATGTTCACAGTAAGTTACCTGCAAACTAGTTACTGTTTTTAATATATTGAAATGTGGTAAAGCTGAACAACTGAACTTTATTTTTATGCTATATTGATTTTCTATTCATTATTAATATTATTATTATTATTATTTTTTTTTATAAGTCATGTGCTGCAGACCTCTTGGCCAGGTCACCCTTGTAAATGAGATCTTGATCTTAATGGTTTTTTTTATCTGGTTAAATAAAGAAACATATGTAGATTCTACAGGTTATTGTTAACAGTGCAACTAAGTACTATCAGTGAGCTCCAATTGACTACACTGTAAAAGCGATTAGTTTACAAAAGTCAGTAAATTAATTGACTCAACTTTTATAATTATGCACATAGTTTGTTTACTTAATAATTACTCTGTTTTTATTTTAAGTAAAGTCAACTAATCGCTTTTTACAGTGTAGTTTAGCTTAAAACTGTAGTCAATGGTTAGTTTATAGCGAGAATTGTACCTTAAACTAAAGTGTGACCATTGCATCCATTTGTAAAACGCAGGCCTGAATCTGTATGATAAGACAGTGTGTTGAAGCCGTTGTTCAGACTTCATGCTTCTCATAAGCTTTTCTTCTGAATCCGACAGCAGTTAAGGGGATTTCACTTACATTCATAATTCCTCTTCATCAGGGAAAACATCTTGAATGTGGAGCCCAACATCTGTAGCGCTGAAAAAGCCCATGTAGTATTTATTTTGCCTCCAAGTTGCATGAAAGCGGGAGGTTCTTTCGGCTCTTGAGGGCGTTTGGTTAACCTGCATATCAGAGGAAACACCCTGAAAACTGTGAATAACTCGGGAAAGCTTTTGACTGCGTGTTTTATTGAGTGATTTAATTGTGCTGAGCTTTACAGAGGAATAAATCCACCTCGTAACACTGGAAATGCTTGTGGCTATGTAAATATAAAACGAGAATATTGCATTTTATCTCTTTGTGAATTTAAGCCAAAGAATTAAAATGTGTGTTAGAGAGCAGGTTTCATGAAAATAGATATCACACAGCCTGGAGAAATATTTGTACAGATGAGTTTGCTTTTAAAACATTAGTAGTGAGCTTTCTTGTTGTCTACATAGGCAGAACACTTTTACAATGGTATCTAGATGCAGCCTTGATGATGCAAGCTGAGACTGCATATCTCAGTGATGCAATGTCAGACACAATGCACTCAATGGAACTAGTGATGTCATTGTGAGGGGTGGGGTTAGGTGAGCGCATTGAAAAGCATTGGATGCAGCTCAGCTTGCACTGCACCAGGTCTGCATTCAGACCCCTCTCCACTTTAAAGACAGCATGCTAACATTTAACCTAAATTTATAATTAACTGATATTAGGTAATTAGGTAATGATGTGATGCATTAGTAGATATTAAATATATATATTTAGTAGATTATTCTATTGCATTTTGAATTACACGCTATTGTTATGCATTGTGTGCATTTAATGTAATTGTGCGTGAAGAATTATTTTATTTAAATGTAAATGTAAAGATTAGTATTGAATCGTAATTAAATGCAATTTATTTTTATTTGATTTAAATATAATTTTACAGAAGTATGCATACATACTATTTCAGATATTACACAATAATATTGAGTAAAATTATCCACTAAAATGCAAGTTAATCAATCTGATTTAAATTTCGTTAGTTGTTATTATTTATTACATTCAAAACATCAATGTATTTTTTCAAATGTATTATCTGTTTTACACACACACACACACACACACACACACACATATATATATATATATATATATATATATATATATATATATATATATATATATATATATATATATATATATATATTGTTTTAGTAGCCCACAACAACGTGATCAGTTTTACTGATATTTGTTTTATTTTTGTTTTATTTTATTTTGAATGTAATTTTGTTTTATTGATTAGCTTTTATTTATGTATTTTTTATTCAATTTAATTTTAATTTAATTAATTTTTTTTTATTTTGAATTATGTCTTATTTTATTTTATTTCAAGTTATTTTATTTTATTTTATTAATTTTGAATGTTATTGTATTTTTGTTTATCAATCAGTTTTTATTTTTACTTTTATATTTAATTTTAGTTTTATTTAATTTTTAATTTGAATTGTCTTATTTTATTTTATTTCAAATAAATTATTTATTTTATTTTTATTTAGAATGTTATTGTATTTTATTTAATAATGAACTTTTATGTTATTTGTTTAATTTAATAAAAAAAATATTTAATGTTATTTAATTTAAATTATTTCTTATTTATTTTATTTCAAATTAATTATTGCATTTTATTTTATTTTGAATGCCATTTTAATAATGATTCTTTATTTTTTATTTAATTTTTATTTTATTTTTAATTATTTCTTATTTTATTTTATTTTTAATGTAATTGTATTTTATTTTATTAAAGCGTTTTATTATTTTTCAAAAGTAATTTAATTATTTTATTTTATTTTGAATTATTTCTTATTTGATCTTTTTTTCAAGTACATTTTTTAATTTAATTTTTTATTTTGAATGTTATTGTATTTTATCTTATTAATGAGCTTTTATTTAATTCTTTTAATTTAATTTTATTTTATTTTATTTTATTTTATTTTATTTTATTTTATTTTATTTTATTTTATTTTATTTTATTTTATTTTATTTTATTTTATTTTATTTTATTTTATTTTATTTTATTTTATTTTATTTCTAGAAGATTGTCTTAACAGGGTTTGCTGTTAGAGCATAGCCATGATGTCTACTAGAATGCTGTGTAGATAGGCAGCTCATTACATTTCTATTGTACATTTTCCCCACACACTAGCAGCCTTAAAAAGATAACCAGTTTGTCTTTCAGCTGCTTTAATTTACCTACAAAGTGTCTTTTTGTCAGGATCAGTATCAGAGAGGGATGCGAGCTTGTGTAATTGTTAAACGGTTTGATTTTTAAAGGTGTATCAGTGGCATGTAGAACTAACAGTGTGATTTATTAGGGCCTGAGATGGTGACAAAGCAAATGCTTCACAGATGGACTGTAAATTAGCAGCTAAGTGGATGGTATTAGCTGTAATAGACTGAGCACTGTCCTCTGGAGTTGAGTTTCTCATTTAAAAGCCTATGTTCTGTGGCTGCAGTCTCAGGTGTTGTTTCTCTGGAAATCAGCGAAGTTTTTATTACCTTCCTGATGCACTCAGTCTTTAGCAGAGCTGTCTACAATCCCTGTACAATCACAGCTGTGAATCCAACACTGTCTGCTGTACTTTCACTTAATACTCCATAAAGTGTTCATAAACGTCAGCATACAGCTGGTTTATGTAAGGATCGACCGCAGTGCTCCGAACACCTGCTTCGCTTTCATATATACAAGAAAACCTCTACTGAAAAAAGATATAGTCGATGAAACCTCGGTGAGAAAAGTAACACTTTTGGCATTTTTTGAAAAACTCTTACAGCATTACGCTATTATGTTAAAATACCATAGTATTTTTTGATTGCATTTAGATTACTTTTGCTCTACTTTTTATTTGATGTTGCATATATTGAAGAAACCCTCTGCTGAAAACAAGCTGAAAACAAGATACTGTCAATGAAAACTCGGTGAGAAAAGTAACACTTTTGACATTTCTAAAAAACTCTAAAAACATACCAAGAAATACTTGCAGGACTCAGATTTCATCAAGATTCTTTGGATTCATCTTCAATGCCTCCTCCTTTATCTTACCCTAGACATGCTTAATAATGTTCATGTCTGGTGATTGGGCTGGCCAATCCTGGAGCACCTTGACTTTGCTTTCAGGAGCTTTGATGTGGAGGCTGAAGTATGAGAAGGAGCGCTATCCTGCTGGAGAATTTGCCCTCCCCTGTGGTTTGTAATGTAATGGGCAGCACAAATGTCTTGATACCTCAGGCTGTTGATGTTGTTCATCCACTCTGCAGATCTCTCGCACGCCCCCTTACTGAATGGAACCCCAAACCATGATTTCTCCTTCACCAAACTTGACTGATTTCTGTGAGAATCTTGGCTCCATGTGGGTTCCAGTAGGCCTTCTGCAGTATTTGTGATGATTAGGATGCAGTTCAACAGATGGTTCATCAGAAACATCCACCTTCAGCCACTTTTGATCACCAAATGATCAACTAGAAGTCAAGTTATTGTTTGTTGCTCTTACAACTGGGATCCACAACAAAACTTTTGCAAAACCAGCACTGAAACCAGCAAAACCAGCATTGAAACCAGCAAGACCAGCATTGAAACCAGCAAGACCAGCATTGAAACCAGCATTGAAACCAGCAAGACCAGCATTGAAACCAGCAAGACCAGCATTGAAACCAGCAAGACCAGCACTGAAACCAGCAAAACCAGGATTGAAACCAGCAAGACCAGCATTGAAACCAGCAAGACCAGCATTGAAACCAGCAAAACCAGCACTGGAACCAGCAAAACCAGCATTGAAACCAGCAAGACCAGCATTAAACCTAGCAAGACCAGCACTATAAACCAGCAAAACCAGCACTGAAACCAGCAAAACCAGCACTGAAACCAGCAAGACCAGCATTGAAACCAGCAAAACCAGTACTAAAAACCAGCAAGACCAGCATTGAAACGAGCAGAAACAGCACTGAAACCAGCATCGAAACCAGCATTGAAACCAGCACTGAAACAAGCAAGACCAGCACTGAAACCAGCAAAACCAGCACTAAAAATCAGCAAGACCAGCATTGAAACGAGCAGAAACAGCACTGAAACCAGCAAAACCAGCATTGAAACCAGCATTGAAACCAGCACTAAAACCAACAAGACCAGCATTGAAACAAGCAAGACCAGCACTGAAACCAGCACTAAAACCAGCTAAACAAGCACCGAAACCAGCAAGACCAGCATTGAAACCAGCAAAACCAGCACTGAAACCAGCAAAACAAGCACTGAAATCAGCAAGACCAGCATTAAAACCAGCACTAAAACCAGCAAAACAAGCACTGAAATCAGCAAGACCAGCATTGAAACCAGCAAAACAGCATACCAGCATAAAAACACCAGCATGTGCTGGTTTTTAATCAAGAAAGTTACTGGTTCAAATCCCGACTGGGTCAGTTGGCATTTCTGTGTGGAGTTTGCATGTTCTTTCCGTGTTGGCGTGGGTTTCCTCTGGGTGCTCCGGTTTCCCCCACAGTCCAAACACATGTGCTATAGGGGAATTGATGAACTAAATTGTGTGTTTGTGTGTGTGTGTGCGTGTGTGTGTGTGTGTGTGTGTGTGTGTGTGTGTGATTGAGTGTATGGGTGTTTAGCAGTACTGGGTTGCAGCTGGAAGGGCATCCACTGTGTAAAACATGCTAGAATAGTTGGCGGTTCATTCTACTGTAGCGACCCCTGAAATAAAGACTAAGCCGAAGGAAAATGAATGAATGAATGTGTTGTGAAATTTGAAAAGATTGATGTTAGGTTGGAATCCGTGGCAAATGACCTATCAAATTCTCACACACTGAGGATTGGAAATATTGCTCACGAGTTGCACGGATTATATTGACACGATGTTCATCAGACATTCTCTTTCTGTGCGACGCAGAAGAATAAAACTCAGATTTGGAAATGCACAAGGGCGAGTAAATGATTTTTGCATGAACTCTTCCCTTTCTTTTTCTCCCCAATAAGGCACATTTAGAAGCTGTGCATGAGGAGCAAAGAACTCATCAAGTTAAGTACTAATTAAAACCTGTCACATCCAATCATATCAGCTCTTGCCCGTCAGAAAAAAAAGCACAAAGAACACTTGCAGACTGTTGTAGTGTCAGGAGATCTGCAAAAAGTGTGTGAATATGGCAGGCCAATGATCTCCTAACTAAAGGGAATAATTAACCAGCATGTAGACTCTATGAGCAGCGAGGGGGAAACTCAATATCCAATATCCCAGACCAAAAGGAGACGACCTTATGCTCTTTCTCTATAGTTTTGGGTGCTTTTTGGCAGCTTTCATCTTTTTCTTTTTCTTCTTGGACCCTGTCCATTTATCTGACCACATTTTTTCAGAGACGTGTCAGATGGATATCGACAGACAGCCCAATCTAGTGGCAAGTGCAGATATTGTACGCTCCACACATCCTGCTCATTCAATTCTAGGAAATTGGTCTCTTTGAAAAAAGCCTGTCATTATTTTGTCACGCCTTGTCCCAAGTGACATTTACAGCAAATAAGTCTACCAGCCAAGACGAAAAAAAATAGACTACTGCAAAGCAAGGTTATTGTACTTTTAGTTTTAGTTTTTACAGTGTGTCAATTCCGATTTCGTAAAATTCTGTGTATTTTAAGTCATTTCGTTGATGGTTTTGCTTGTTTTAGTTTAGTTGTGAACTGTAAAATGGCTCATATATTCCTTCTGCTTTGTTTTATGTTTATGTTAAGCCACAGCCACATCACCCTACAGCTGAAGCTGAGCAGGGCGGAGTCTGGTCAGTACCTGGATGGGAGACCACATGGGAAAACTAGGTTGCTGTTGGAAGTGGTGTTAGAGAGGCCAGCAGGGGGCGCTTAACCTGCCGTGTTGGTTCTAATGCCCTAGTATAGTGAAGCGGACACTATACTGTCAGTGAGCCCCGTCTTTCAGATGAGACGTTAAACCGAGGTCCTGACTCTCTGTGGTCATTAATAATCACATGGCACTTCTCGTGAAGTGTAGGGGTGTAACTTCTGTGTTCTAGTCAAATTCCCTCTGCCCTTAACAATCATGGCCTCCAAATCATCCCCATCCTCTGACTTGGCTCTTTCGCTGTCTCTCCACTCCATCTATAGCTGGTGTGTGTAAAGCACTGGCGCCATTGTCCTGCGGCTGCCGTCGCATCATCCAAGTGTATGCTGCACACTGGTGATGGTGAAAAGAGACCCCCCTCATGATTGTAAAGTGTTTTAGGTGTATGGCCATACACGATAAATGCACTATATAAATACACATTACATTACATTTCTGTTTAGGTTTGAATCATCTCTCAGATGCAGAGATAGTTTCCTTTAAACATCCTTATCATTGTCATTGTCTTCAATCTAAACTCATGCAATCGAACAGGAAGGTTATTGTGCTGTTTAGTTTTCACAGAACAGTGGTCTCTCATTAATCGCTGGAGTTACGTTCTAAAAATAACCCTCAATAGGTAAAATCTGTGAAGTAATTTTTTTTACAATTATTATAGATGTTTTAAGGCTGTAAAACCCATCAATACACTCTTTATACACTTTTCTCAGATAGACATTAACATTTCTCTCTCGTTTAAACACTCGCGTAGCTACTAGCCTTCTTTAGTATTTCCAGAAGTTCAACATTTTGTGCGATGGTTAGCATCTTCCTCTGCCTTTTGGGTGCTACCGCAGGTGCCTTTGACGGTGTAGAACGTTTCATCGACATTATGGGGTTTGTTGGGGGGGAAAATTGCAAACATACAGTCCAGCACTTCAGAGTCACTTCTAGTGATCGAAGATTTATGTCAATTTGGCAAGCTGAACGCATTCTGTATTGTACAGGAGACACGGTAGGAGGAGATTGATGGACAATGGTCTACAAGCAATCAGAACACACTGTGCTGTAAAAAAAACAAAGCATGTCAAATAGCACAAAAAAAACCTGCGAGACTACGAAAGGTGAACCGCGTTATAGCGACGGACCACTGCATTTCGATACGATTTTTAAATTAGAGGTGAATTTCAGTGTAGTTTTAGTTTGTTACATTGATGACTGTGTTAGTTTTAGCTTAGTTTTTATTTTGTAAATATATTATATATTAGTTTATATATTAGTAAATGTATTCGTATTTTATACACTACCGGGCTAAATTAAAAATTATTCTGTTCATCAAGGCGGCATTTATTGAATGTAAAACAAAAATTTATTGTTAAATAATTATTACAATTTTAAATAACTGTGCTGTTATTGTATGTAGTCATTCGTTCATTTTCTTTTCGACTTAGTACCTTTATTAATCTGGGGTCGCCACAGCAGAATGAACCGCCAACTTATCAAGCATATGTTTTACGCAGCGGATGCCCTTCCAGCTGCAACCCATCACTGGGAAATGCCCATACACTCTCATTCACACACATACACTGCGGACAATTTAGTCTAGCCAATTCACCTATAACATGTTTTTGGATTTGTGGGGGAAACCGGAAACCCATGCGAACACAGGGAGAACATGCAAACTCCACACAGAAATGCCAACTGACCCAGCCGTGGCTCGAACCAGCGACCTTCTTGCTGTGAGGCGATTGTGCTACCCACTGCGCCACCATGCTTGCACCATCATTATTGATCATTGATTAATATTTCATTACTATTACATTAATAATAATAATAATATGAATAATAATAGTAATAATAATAATTCATTTTAGGGTGATTTTTGAAGGATCATGTGACTGAAGACTGGAGTAGTGAAGCTGAAAATCCATCTTTAAAATCACTGGAATAAATGATTAAATTAAATTATAAGCTACTATTGAACAGTTATTTTACAGTGCAATAACATTTCACAATTTTACTATGTGTACTGTATTTTTGATGAAATAAATGCAGCCTTGGTGAGCAGGAGAAGCTGATTGTAGAACATTTAAAAATCCTACTGACCCCAAGCTTTTGACCGGTAGTGTTTATTTAGTTGTGTTGACCAGTTGTCCAGGGTCAACCAGAGCAAAATTGTTTGCACAGCTTACAACTACGTAAACCTCTCGATAATAAAATTAAAATAATTGTTTTAACAGACACTAAATAAAAGTAAAAATGTATGATGAATTAAATTTGATGTACATTTCAGTTTAGTTTTAGTTTGTTAGTATTTAGTTTCATTCATGGGTTTTTTAGCTTCAGTTTTTATTTCATAATACATTTCTATGTTGTTTTTCTCTGTTTAGTTTCAGTAATAGCTTTAGTAACTGTAGTTTATCAGAGTGAGCTGAAAACATCCAGTGTTGACCTGAGGAAAGTTTAGCATTTACACAGCTTACAATAACTCCACTGTAACCCTCTCAATAATGAAAGTGTAAGTCACTATCAAGGACCACGCTACAACCGTTGCTTGAGAAACGTTATTACTAGTTGTTTGGGAGAAGTAGGTAATGGTTATGAAGATTGAGAAGAGAAGTATGGATGGTAATTGGACTGGCTGATCAGGGAGTCTTGTCCAGGGAGACTCAGAGTGGGGGCTTTGTCTCATAGGTTAAAGTAGAGGACCACCGCCCCCCGATGCAGCCTGTGGAAGAAGAGAGGGACGTTAAGAGGTATGGGGAGGGGAGGCGGGGGAGAGTAGGGGATGAATGGATGAGTTTTAGAGGGAAATTGGGTGGGAGGGAGGGAGAATCTGAGACAAATGGTTTCGGGAGGGTCCACTTCCTCTAAATAGTAGACGAAGGAGGCTGATTGGTTTAGGCGTGGCCCCGCTACTGAACTTTGTTAATTCATAACTCCATTAAAAGACACTGCTAAACAAATTAAATACAACTGATGATGAATTAAATTTGATGTAAATTTCGGTGTAGTTTTAGTCTGTTTTTGACACTGTTAAACAAATCAAATAAAAAACTATGATGAATTAAGACAAATCTATTTGTATTAAAGATCATACATGTAGTTAAACATGCCTAGATTACATATTTAGATGCCTAGATTAAAATATATTTTTTATTTTATATATTTTTTTATTTTGTGAAGCAAAGTTTGAACATGTTTTCATCAGAATCAGAAAGAGCTTTATTGCCAGGTATGTTCACACATACGAGGAGTTTGTTTTGGTGACAGAGCTTCTACAGAGCAACAGCATTACAGAGACAGGACAAAAAACAGAGAATAAATATATTCTAAAACTTAGAAGTGAGTAGTGAGTGCAAATATACAGATTGACAAGTGTATGTACAGCTATATTACTATATACAACGTTATATGAGCAGCTGTTGTGTGCAAATTGGCATGTAAAGTGTGTTGCTAAATAAGTGTATGTGTGTATAAAAGTGTATAGCATGTAGTGATGTTGGTTCCACAATTATCATCATCAAGTCTTCATGAGATGGATTGCGATGGATTGTTTTGTGTTTAAGTACAATATAAAATATGTTTTTTTTATAATTAATTTTGAATTAAGACAAAATTATTCATATTAAAAATCAGGTATGTAGTTAAACATGCCTAGATTACATTGTTATTCTTTGTTTTTACTTTTTTTGGCAAAAGAACAATGGTTTGAACATGTTTTGTGTTTATATACAATATAAAATATGTTTTTGTATATAATAATAATGCACTTGTCTGATGTATTGGATCATCTACATGTACGTCAGGTCATATTTTTCACCCCAAAATGCTTATTAATTTTGAAAACTATCATCATTTTTTCCCAGAGATGGGTTGTGGCTGGAAGGGCATCCGCTGCGTAAAACATGTGCTGTATAAGTTGGCGGTTCATTCCGCTGTGGCGACCCCGGATTAATAAAGGGACTAAGCCGAAAAGAAAATGAATAAATGAATCATCATTTTTTTTGCTAGTTGTTGCTTTATTATATTTCAAGAGTTCACACTTAGATATTGTTTGACAACTGTTAGCAGGTTTGGCATGCTGTCCCGGGAGAGAACCCTGAGCTCGGAGATAGGTGAGCCCAGGGCTCCCGCCTGGTCCATAGAGCATATGAGGGGAGTACGAGATCAGGTGGTTCTCGAGAGCTCCCCGTGGTAAAAGAAAAAAAGGAGGAGAAGGGGTGGATGGGGGGTTTCTTTGGAAAACGAAGATAAGAGAGTAGTTCTAGCTAGGCTACTTATAGTGAGTTGGCGTTAATCTGATTGGCTAACTAGTGAATGTAGATGAGTGGCCAGCTGCAGTCAATCATATCACGTGCTCCTCTCGAAATTAGTTTGAAAACTTCACTTAGTGTTTTTCTGTGACTGTTGTTAGACTCATTTATTATTAGTCTTTCATTTATTGTGATTGTTTTAACATTTAAATTTCAGTTATGGAAAATGTTTTTTGACTAATTGTTTTCATATTCGTTTGCTAAAATAACCTTGCCTGGAAGTCGCAGAGGTTTTATTGTTTCTCTATTGTTTCGAAGAGGAAAAAAATGCATTGTTGACATCTCTCATCTAAGTCCTGGATGTACTGTAAGAGACCCAGAGGTCATAATTCCCTCTGCTTTGTTTTATGTAATGGCTCTGTTTAGGTTTGAATCAAATCTCAGATGCAGAGTTAGTTTCCTTTAAACTTCCTTTTCGTTGTCATTGTCTTCAATCCAAACTCATGTGATTGGACAGGAAGGTTATTGTGCTGTCGGTTTGGACTGTATCTGCACAGAGTGATGTGAACGATCACATACTTGCTCTCTAAATCCTCCTGTTTATTGTGATTCTACATTAGATTGATAATAGCTGGGAAAATATATGGTGTTGTTCCCATTTATCTCTGTTCATCTGCATGGTGCATCCTATCAATTAAATATAGACAAAAACAAATATATAGGAAAAAGGTACATACTTCAAATTACCATATTCCATAGATTATTTATTATAGTGTGTTGTAAATAGCTCATTTTGGGGGGTGTAAGCAATGAATGAATGAATGAACGAACGAATGAATGAATGAACAAACAAAAGAATGTACAAACAAAACAATGAATGAATGAACAAACAAAACAATGTACAAACAAAACAATGAATGAATGAACGAACGAACAAAAGAATAAATGAATGAATGAATGAATGAATTAAATAATTGATTCATGATTAGATGAACAAATAAATGAACAAGCTGATGAATTAATGAACGAACAAATGAATGAATGAATGAATGAATGAATGAATGAATGAATGAATGGACAAATGAATTGTTGAATTGATTAATGAATAAATGAATAAATAACAGAACAGAAAAATTAATGATTGAATGAATGAATAGATGGATAAACAAATAAACCAATTAATAGACGAACGAACGAATGAATAAACAAACAAATTAATGAATGAATGGATGAACTAACGAACAAATGGGCGAATTAATTGACGATCGAGTGAATAAATGAACGAACAGACAAATTAATTATCGAATGAATGAATGAATGAATGGATAAATGGACAAATGAATAGATGAATGAATAAATGAATGAATATACTAATGAATGAACGAACGGATGGACAAACGAACAAACAAACAAACAAATGGACAAATTAATTAATGATCGAGTGAATAAATGAATGAACAGACAAATTAACAAATGATTGAATGAATAAATAGATGGAAAAACTAACAAAGGAATAGCCGGATGGATGAATGGACAAATGAGTGAATGAACAGACACAAATGAATTATTCAATCAATTAATAAATGGCTGGATAAATGAATGAATGAATGAATGAATGAATGAATGAATGAATGAATGAACGGATGATTGAACAGATGAATGAATGAATGAATGAATGAATGAATGAATGAATGAATGAATGAATGAATGAATGAATGAAATTCACTTGGATGAATTCAGATGCATTTGAACACTGCAAAAAGCAACATTACACACTAAAAAAAGCTGAATGTTAAATGAATGAATGAATGAATGAATGCCATTAAAGTCCTATACAACATGCACTCTAATACTATAGTAAAGAAAAAGCACATCATACCGCTGCAACTGTTTAAAAAAGTGATATTATCAGTATTGTTTTGCTTATTTCAGTTCCACTGTCCTCCTCCAAGCCCTTCAAGGTGAACATTATAAAGTCTCTTACTTCGTCTCACCATCTGAAGTCCTCTAATCCAGATAAACAAGAGTTTGTCATGCCACACAGACTTCACATCCAGATGCACGTCACATAAATCAAACCTCTGTCTTTAATGAACAAGCTGGAGAAGCGGTGTAAAGCTGAAACATTACATCAGTGAGTTGCAAGAAGAAATAAAATCGCGCCTGAGCTGCTAAATCCGTACCAGCATGCAGTATAATCTTTCACTGTTCTTCCAGGTGCTAAACGCTAAACAATAATGACTCTGATTATAAGTTTAAGAACACAAAGAGGCCCCAAGTGCTGCCGTTTCAGCACTTACAGTACGTTATTACATTACATGATGCAATTTATTTCCTTCGGCTCACTTACGCTCCTAAATGGATGTACAGTAGTTGGTTTTTCTTAAGATTTGTGTTGGGTTTTTATGGAAGAGTAAAAGCTGCGCTGTCACAGTAATCAGATTCAGAGCTTGACGACAGACGGGGGAAAACGCAGCTCTAGCAGTTTTTTTAAAGAGCGCTCATCCTCGAGATGTTCCTCATTCAATGCAATTGTTGAAAACAAGTCAGTAAAAATAGTTGAAGGATCCATTGCTGTGTTTTTTTTCTTTCAAACATGCACTGAGATTGATGTCTTCATGCAAAAATCTTACACTAATGGAGCTAAAGCACTAAAAATGTCTGCATTTAAGATTTACATAGTTTTTTACGTTAATTAATTTCAAGGCTATTTTGATCTCTGTTCAGTTTTAGTTTAAACTCAGTTTAAAGCTGGCATTATTCAAACTGATGGACATTTTATATGCAATTCAAATACAACAATCTTTAATGTGTCCTTGTTACAGTGTAACTATTCATTTAAATGCTGAGTAATAATAAGTGCATGTACTTAATTCATGGTTAGTGTTAGAATGTGGGTTAGTTATTCATTGGTAACAATGATTATTCAGTGTTTTACAAGGTAAAATATATGTTTGAGCTTCAAAAAATGCATAGATCATGGATCTTAATTTTGTGGAATGTAAGCAATAAATGAATGAATGAATAGACTGATTGAAGAATGAATAAGTTAATGATTAGATGAATAAACAAACAAACGAATGAATGAATGAATGATTGGATGAATGAATGAACAGACTAATGAATGGATGAATGAACAGGTGAATGAATGAATGAATGAATGAATGAGTGAGTGAATGCATGAATAAATGGCTTGATGAATGAATACAATGTGTTTTTTACAAGGTGTAATATAAGTTTCAGCTCCAAAAAAACATAGATCCTTTATCACAGCATGCTGTAAATACCTCCTTTTGTGGGATGTAAACAATAAATGAAAGAATTATTGAATTGATGGATGGATGAAAGAATGA